>NW_015151878.1:0-22829 GCF_000732505.1 Cyprinodon variegatus
TTTAACTATTCACCCCCCCAAGCTAGAAAAAAAACGGCAATGTTAAAATAACATGTCAACATGTTGTCAACAAAATGTTTAACAAACCTTTGACACAATGTCGTGTTTTTGCTGGATGGTTATTTCCATAACAATAATAAGTGAAGAAGCTAACGGCTTCATCCGCAAAGGGTTGAACCTTCACCAGTCCAGGGGCTTCATGCTAAAAAGAGTCAACTGCTTTTATACCAAAACTTTGCAGTAGCAAGAAAATTCAAAAGTTGTGCCCCACAGAAAAAAAGTTAGATGAAAACAATTTGTAAACGTCTCACTGTACACTTTACTTTCATAGATCCCAACTTGGCTGGAAACGATTCACAAGTTTGTGTGCATTTTGTCCATCCTTTCCCCACCCCTAAAAACAATGTTAATCAGTATAAACACAGTATAAAAACCTAAATACCTATAAATACCCAACCACATGTCAAACTATAGAAATGAACAGAGACGCCTGCTGTCAGTAACATGTCCAGTCTCCTCTTACCAATAGGATACAATCACTTGGCATTCTCGCCCCCACTTCCTGGTGATGTAGTTGACATTTTTTTTATTGGATTTTAGAATTTTTTTTTACCAATTTAATATTTTATAATGAATTTGATCTGTTTTTATTCTCCATAATTTGTGGTTTAAAAGTTTGTACTCTTTCTTCAACACGCTTATTTACTATTTTGGGGGAATAAAAACCCTGTCTCATTATTCAGTCTCAGAAAACAAAGGAAATATTCAGGAATAATTAACGCCTTGGTGTCTGCTGTTTCAGGATAAACATTGAAGAATTTGATGGTTTTGTAGTGAACCATATCAGCATTAATTCTGGTTTTATTACTAAAATACTTATTCATCAATAACCTGTTTTCAGTTCTCTGGCAAAGGCCACTAGATACAGTATTTGTTCAAAGTCGATTCCTGATATTTCAGAGGGTTCATGATAATGATCACTTCTACAAGCTTCCCAGAGAACTGCAAAGAAAAACAGGACCTGAGTCAGTCTACGTCGGACAGAAGACCTCTGATGTCATCACTCGAAGCACAGGCTCCCCTCAGGGCTGCATCCTGAGCCTCCTGCTTTTTACTCTGATGACACATGACTGCGTCCAAAGGTTCAGTACCAATCACATCGTGAAGTTTGCAGACGAAAACCACAAGAAGTTTCACACTAGAGCCACCTTCTAATGTGAGCCCGCTAAGTTTCTAATTTAAGCCTGTTTTGTGGATGCCATGATCCGGATGACTGAGAATTTGCACGGGCGCATTTATTCATTTATTTTTTTATACTCTGACAATCTCAGAGGGAAGGTACTTCTCTGCATTTAACCAATCCCCTTGGGGAGCAGTGAGCTGCCATTGTGCGGCGCCTGCGGAGCAGTGTGGGGTTAAGGGTCTTGCTCAGGGTGGCAGTCTGCGGGAGCGGGGGATCAAACTCACAACCTCAGGATTCAAAGCCCTATGCCCTAACCACTCCTCACTCACATCATACGTTTCTCACCAATTGCCCATGTAAAATCAAAAAGCAAGCATGTAGTTATTAATCAAAAAGTAAAGAATCAACCTATTTTTCATGGAGTAATAAAGGTTGGATGATGCTGTAACAGAAACCCATTTCAATTAATTTCAATAAACAGAACTATCAAGTGTGTCTAATTTTTTTGATTATCCTTTTTTTTATCTGTGCATTATAGTTTTGGAAAATGTTGAAAAGTAACAGCATCTCTGAATTGCATGGATAATGGCTTGGAGGCAAAAATGTTGCCTTAAAAATTAAAAATTTCTATTTTCTTTTATTTTCCTGACACTCTGTGATCTTCTGATATAAACTCTAGATACAAACTACTGAAACACCAATCATGAAAAGTACCTTGAACTTTTTCTAAGGAAAACAGAAAATAGTTATTACTGAGAAACATGAAAAAAAGAACAGTGTGTTTTTCAGTTACAGCTTTAGGATGTTTTTATTACGTCTACAAAGTCGCTTTTATTCAGATCTGACTTCAGCCTGTTTGAGTGACCCTGAAAGTTCTTAAAACCATGACACTGATTTACAGTTGCATAGAATAGATATCTAGATGTTGTCTTAAGTATTCAAACTCATGAATATGCTTTGATGTACATTATTTTGCTGTAGCTCTAGTTTGTCTTTGTGTCTCTTAGCTTCATAAATCTCTCATGCTTGTCCTGTATTTGGATCTGTGCATTCTTCCAACACTTGACCAGCTTCATGTCTCCAGCTAAAGAAATGCTCCCTCACAGTATGCTGCTACCACCTGCATTATGTTCTGTTGGGAAGGTATGCTGAGAATGTTGTGTTGTGTGATTTTTCCACCATGCAAACTGTAAAAGGTGTTGGAAAATTCGAAATAATTTTGTATCTAACTAAAACAAATATACGGTACTAACCCTTTCAGACTCAGACAATTTTAACACTTCAGGATGTTATTATTAGGTCTACAAAGTCCAATTTAAGCAGGTCGGATTTGAGCCTGTCTGAGTGACACTGAAAGTTCCACATGTCCCTTAACTGATAAAGCATCTGCTGCTGGAGACATGTATGCAGGCTTACCCATGTAGCACAAAGAAAGCAGTATAGAAAAGCAAACCATTAAATATGATTGCAGAAGTGCAAGAGCTGCACCTGAATTCATCATTTAGTCTGAATTTATATAAAAAAAGAACAGAAAAAAGCAGAAAGACAGAATCATGTACAGATAAGTGGAGCAGCAGCTTTATTTAAGGCAGTTTTAAAAACTCAGCATGGATATTTTTATAACAAAACACAGGGATACATTCTACTTTTCTTTTTCAACTTAGTTGTAACCTTGTGAAAAAGGTTTCACATTGTAACGTGTGACCCTCCACGTTCGATGCATTGTCTCTGAGACCTCTCGGTTAGAAAATCCCAGTGTGGCTGCCTTACACACAGTCAATGAGGTGTAAAGATCAGTCACTGTATGACAAAGCTATTGAAAAAAATATGGAAAAAAAATATCAGCACCAGCAAACAGAGAACTTTCAAGACCGTCCTTGGGGAAAATGACAGTGAGATAGTGTCAGATAGCGGCTGCATAAATACATGCTGCTGTGGATCCAAAGAGAAGGTGGAAAATGATACCGTTGAACTGTAAACATTAAGTTGATGGGCTGTACTGTCATTCTACACACAGTTTGCGTTCCTAAAATGGTTTCATTTCACCACAGATCTTCAGTTCTGATCATTTGAGAAGGCAAATAGAACCGCCATCACAGCAGTGTAGGAAACAGTGACTAAAGAGGTGGTTTTATGAGGCCAGACTGTTAGGGTTGTTCTCTTTATTATTCCGTTTTCTAATCTACATCTAGAAATCTTGAACATTGTTTTAAACTAAATAGAATATATGCACATAAAACATTCATTGTAGTAACAGATATCTTAATTGCTGTTCTGCCTGGTATTCTTACCCTTGTTATAATTGACTCCACCTATTTGTCTTTGCCTTTATTCAAAAGCTGTTTTTTTATTAGTTCACAACTTAAAAATGTTCCACCAACCATTGACGTATTTTGGGGTTTTTTTGTATTGTCAGTCCTGATATGGTTCTGGATCAAAATAAATACTCAGAAAACAGCCAAACTTATCAGCACAATCTGCTAAAGAATGATTTGTCTTTTAGTCTCTGTAGTGTGAGCTCATGCTAAAACTATATGTACATTTATACATGGGTTTAAAAAATAAAAAAAACGCATGCTAAGACCACAGTGATGGTAGCCCAATTATCCTGTTAGAATAAATGTAACCAAACAATTTAATGTACAGTATAATTTTTCAGTCGATTAGACTAATCTCCTCCTATTTCTTGGGGCATAAATGAATAAGACAAGACAGAGAGGCCAGTCACTCAACATGTCTAAAAATGAGAAGGACAAGAAAACATACAAGTCTTAATGACAACCACATGATACTGTTTGTATACCAGAGAAGACCGCATGTCTAGGAGTGATGTCAGCAAACCTAAACATGGGGTTAAATAGATTTTAGGGACAACCATGCACTCCTGGGGTCCCATCATCAAACAACATATTAATATGTAAGGAGAAGCAAATCCTACCCACTGTTAAGTACGCTGAATACAGGAAAAACTTCTAATAGATCTAATAAATTCCCTAAAATACTGATATAATTTGATACAAAATCTTGGGTGGTTTTTGTGGGGTTTTTTTTAAGAACTATACAAAATATACTGCTAAGTCAACACAAAAATGGTTCCAACAGTCCCAAAATCAGAATCCCCAGTTATAAATCCCATAGAAAGACTGGGAAGCTGAAAGAAAATAGCAGGCATGTCAGGCATCCATTTTTTTAGACAGGTTGTGCAGTACCAAAGTTTCTTAGTTCACTATCTATGAAAGCTCCTAAAAAAGAAAGAGCTCTCCAATTGGGAAGGGGGCTTATATCAAGTATAGCTTAGAATTCCACCCACTGAACAAATGTTCTCAAATTAAAAGGTTGGATTTTTCTAAATGTTTCTGCACACAAATACGCTACTGCAATTAGATGCTGATGTTTTTCCCTTTTTAATGTCTTTACAAAAAAAATATAATACCTTAAGAAGGATGTTAAACTTACTTTTAGTTGAGTTAGCTCTCATAAGAATAAAGTAAAATTACATTTTGGGTGCTGCATCTGAACCAAATCTTTTTGATTATAGCAAATAGTTGGTGAAGGTTTTAAGTTCCTGCTAATTCCTATGTGTTGATAATTATAGACAGTGACATCTTTCATACATATTTTAAACAAAAAAAAACATACCCTGTGCAACATTGCACTTACAGCACAAGGTATCATATATACATGAAATATATTATTATTTTCTGGGGTATTAAAGTCTTTCATTGAAACTGAAACAAAGCATCTTCCAATTTAAACTCTCATTTATTTTTGTGGGGCCTTGGCTTCTTTTCTGGGAGGTAGCTGACAGTGGCGTACTCTGTATCATTGGGAGCAATCTCCATGGCTGATGGGGGTCTCTTTGGGAAGTCTAGGACACTGTAGACCAGTGACGGTTCGGGGGTTGTAACTGACACCTCTACTGTTTCCTGTAAATAATAAGAAAAAATATTTTTTAAAAATTTATGTGGACATCTGACTTATTAACTTTGACCTGCATGTGTACTGAAAGTGTAAAAAAATTTATACCTGCATGGTGGGATTTGAGGTTCTTCGTGATGCATCTTGAGTTTGCGCTATAAAAAAAAGGAAAATTAGAATATTTTACTTTTTAAGATTTTCTCCTGTCTCTTTAAATAATCAAAGGTATTTAAAAAAAAAAATTTTTAAACATTTTCTCCTTATTAATGCTGAATTTTTCTTTTTAATATCTAAAAAAAATCTGTTAACACATTATAGTAAAGAAAGTACATTTTAACGGTGGCGGCTGGTCAATAGACAGCACCAGGGCACCACCCCACCTACCCAATGACCTTGATTAAAACATAATGTTTATTTTAATAAAATTCTAAACTTAAAATATTTCAAAATATATTGATATATAATTTTTTTAAATGTGCAATATGAATATTTAATGTTTAACCACAAGAAAAGCGTCATTTCATTTTTCGGCGGATTGGTGACATATTTCCACCCTGTGGGGCAAAAATATTTTCCCATTGACGTTAAAAGTTGCAGATGTTCAGTAGGTCCTCTGCGACACAGAAGCATAGGAGAGGTCTGAGGTCTGAGACCTGGTTTAGCTACAAGGCTTGGCTAACTGCATGCAGCGAGGCTAAAGCTCTATCCTCTTACCTTGATTGAATGCCTCCTTTTTTAAATGTCAGGATCTGACCTAGCATGTATAAAGACAAGTAGGACTGATTTAAAGCACTTTTTAGAAAAGGCAAAGCAGCATAATTGGTGAATGTACAAGCATATGTTGGTCCCTTCTCCCACTTAATCAACAGGGAAGACTTAGTGCTGTTTATAATATCAAATTGGTTTGGAGCCCCAACAAATACACAGCCAACCATGTTGACATCTAGTCATGATTTGAGCACTTGATTAAAAATACCATTAATTAAAAATATTGTTCTTTGGAAGACTTATTTATAGGGGAATTCGACAGGAAAAGAAGGAAGAGGAGGGAGAATTTATAGGAATCAATCTAAAATATACTAGGAAAACAAGATTTTAAAAAGTTGTTTTTTTTTTAGAGGGAAGGGGCGGTTATTAACATCAATCAATACACCAATAGTTAATTTTGATAAAGTCAAAAATATGCACCAAAATTTTAAAGAGATTTAAAAGTTTTTTTTCATGATACACTGATTCTTAAATTGAAAGTTTTACCTGATGAGAGACCTGCAGAAAAAGACACATCATCCCCAAAACCAGTATGGTTCAAAGTCTTGTGGTCATTAATTAAAACATGATTTCGGAAAAACTAATTAAAGGAATATTACTAGTTATTCTCACCCGTTCAAAGGAAGATTAAAAAAGGAAAACAGAAAAGAATCAATAGAGCTTAAGGCTTGTTGATTTCATTCTTTTAAACCATTCAACCTTAAGCTCCGTCTCTCGGTGGGATTCCTCCTGTTCAGCTCATAAAGTACATACAAATCTAATCTTTAGCTGGTTTTAAACCACATTTCTTTTTTTAATTTCTAAGAAGAACTAGTAAAAATCGTGGTGGCTAAAATAAATGTACTGACCCTCTTATAATTGGTGAAGTATGGTTTTGGTTTTGTTTCATGCATTTCTAGAATTTCTTTTTATCTCAGGAAAAGATTTGTTCTTTTTGAAACAATAAAATAGCTAAAACAATATTTGCACTTCTTCTTCTTGCTGCATGGACAGATATCTTGTTTCGGATACCCCTTCCCTTAAATGTAGTTTCTTATCTTGATTTTTAGACACCCCTTTTTTTTTTGCTTTGCATGACCCTGAGTCGGAATTGGACCTGTGACAGCGGAACAGAGAGTCAGCAAAAGCTTGCATTTGTTCGCACTTAGGAGAAATGATGATCATCAGTGGTTTCTGAGGTTAAGATATCTCAAAGCTGCAGTGCTCCTACTCAAAGTAGGCCAGAGGGGCTTACCTCTGAAATGAAAGCACATGCACAACACAGCCGTTGTTTTTTTCCACCCATATCTCTCGTTGATAGTACGTACAATTACATTTGCATGAAGTGAGACAGAATTCCTTTTCGAAATATATGAATCATCGCTTGCATTAAAAGGATGTGAAACTGCAATCTGGTTTGCATTTTTCTGCATCTAACCACACAATTGCATTTTTTTTTGTTTCCATCAAATAAACATTATCTTCCCATGTGATGGTTAAAAAAAAAAAGACTCTTGTAAAAACATCCCTGTAATTTTCAGGTCTTTATGCAGATCAAGCTTATAGTATATTATCAAGATATCTTCCAAACAGCCCAGGTCTGATTCCCAATAACATTAGAATAAAAGAAGGAAGATAAATGTTGGTTAATAAATTAGGCAAATGATATAAATCATGATATGTTAAAAATGTACCTTTTGGTTTGGCAAAACAGATGACCATGAACAGCAGCAATGCAGCGAACAGAAGAAGAGGGGAAAGCGCTACTACTGTGACAACACGGGAGGAGAAGAAACTGGAACTTCCATCGGTTGTTGTTTTGGTGAAGGTGCACAGCACCGGAGGATCTGTGGGAGTTAAAAGAATACGAGAATATTTACTCATCTACAAAAAAAGAAAAGCGTTTCATTATCGAGCTATTTTTATCAGAAAACCGAGTAGTGGTTTTACAGAAGATGATGTGGGTCCACGTGAAAACAATTGGCAATGACTCATGAAAGCCGAACCTTTTATTTTTTTAAATGTGTTCATGAGATAAGACTTTTAATATACCAAAAATGTCATTATAGTTGCTGCTGTGATTGTTAAGGTTTTCCAAATGTTTTTTTATTTATTTATTTACTTCTGGGAAATGATATAATAATGGAGGACAGTAACCCTGTTTACCCAAAGCATCAGACATCCTCCAGCTGTGTATATCACACAATCATTCTGCATATAGTCCGTATCTAATGGTCGTCAGACAAACATGGTGACCCCAACAATTATAATCATTCATATAAAGTGAGATTTGGAGTTTATCTACCTCTTTATTTTACTGTTATGCTCGTTTTGTTTGGAGGCAAGATAACATGGGTCTTCATCCAGTTTTGTCTGTCACTGTTCCAGCTGTTTTAAGCTTTAAAACAGTTTGTTATGAAATCAAATTAGTGAATTATCCATGTTTTTACAGACATGAGATGAATGTCAAATCTATTTGAATTAAATGACATGCTCGATTGTATTTCCGATTTTAAGAAAGTGGCCAAGAGTCACTACGGTAATATAGTGTATCTGTGTCACACTATATTTATTCCTAAGGAAACAAAACGGTATTGATTACTTATTCAAGTTCATAGCAGTAAAAGAAAAATAATAAATAAATAAATAATATATATATATATATATATAAGGTTAGGTGTTCTGATTAAAAGGGGTAGGGAGATTGTTTCTCACTACTTGATTCTTTTCTTCACTAAATAGATTTACTCAGAAAGGTTGGATTTTTTTAGTGTATAACTAAATTATGACCTATTTTTAATGAGGATTAACTGACATGTGAGAATAAGCCACTTTTACTAATGTTTTAACCCAGACTCATACACAGTTCAGGAAGTAGCAACACTTTCTGAATTGTGGATTGTGGACAGAGGCTGGAGTCAGCATTTTGTTAGAGTAACATGGAGGAAATGATTGTGGAGGGGTCAGAGTGGAAGTTTCACATATTGCACTGCATACTGTTATATGAAATAGTTCTAACAGATCTTAACAAATTGGTAATTTGGCATAAATGTAGGAAGATTTAAGCAGGACCTTACCTGTGGTGCTACGGTCGTCCTCTTTAACAGTCAGATTCACTTTATTACTTAATGCTGGAAATGAATCTAAAAAAAGAGTGGCCCAGTATATACTTGCATCATCTAGACTCAGATTTTTTATGTGAAAACATATGGAGGAATTTACAGGATAAATCTCAAACTTCTCTTTATGTCTTGGATATTCAGAGATCTTTTTTTCCTGTGTTTTGTAGATACCAAATGTACTGTTTTTACTGATGGTAGTGTTAAATGAGAAGTGAAGTGAGATGTCTTGGCCGATGAAAGCAGTAACATCCGCATGGCTGGAGCCTGTGAAAAGACATAAGATTTACACGACATACTTAGAAAGTAAAGAAACAATCACAGTAAAAGCAATTAAAACAGGGTTGGTGTAACTAGCAATATAAAGGTATGCATATAAATATGGAGGCAATTCTATTCTTTTATTACACTCAGAGAAATGACCACTTAGTAATGTACTTCATGGTAATTCCGTACTTCATGGTAAGTTATTGGCCATCAATTCATCGTGTGCATCTATTTTCTCTGGAGAAAAGTAAAGTTAAATAAAATAAAAGGAAATGTTGCACAATCCAAAACTCTAACATCTTATAGAAAACTCCAAATGAAACAAAGTTGAAGATTTTCTTTAGAATTATCTGTATTTATGTCTGTTTCCTATTTTACACCAAAAATATATAAAATATGGTATCATATTTAATATATAATACGGTATAATATAATATGGTATACTATTTTATCTTGGCAATCATCATTTTTTTATGATTTTAAAATATAGGAATTAAAATGGTAAAAATAAATGTTTTGTGACTGATAAGAAGTATGTCAAAGATGTGATGAAAATGTGGTTAAAGCATTTTTTGAACCACACATTTATTGGACCTCATAAAAACCAAGAAAATTAACTAAAATATTTTGTGGACTCCTCCTAAGTGGTTTGTATTCTTGGTAGAGTTGACAACATGAATATCAACTATTTGCACATAAAACTCCCGAGTCTGGAAATATTTCAGAATGAAGACATTAAAGTAATAATTATCATCCCCAGTACAATTATTGAATAGATTTCCAGATATGTGACACTTATTAAACACACTGTCCTACTTTTAAATATATTCACAGAGTTAGAAAAAAAAAAAGCAGCAGAAACCACATCCAAATTGTTATCACATCCCTTCAAATCTACAGTGAGAAGTAAAACTTTTGCACGAGACTATCTCCACGTAAACATGTCACTAAATGTCAATAAATATCTCATCCTCATAGAAAACACGGAATACATACTGGAACAGGAGAGAAAATATATAAAGGATCATGTTAATCTTAAGACATAAATCAAAACAATAGTCATGAATAAGACGTCTTACCATAGAGAACCATGTGAGCTGTGATGATAAAAACTAACCCTATAGGCTTAGTGAGCCTGTTTTCACCCATGATGAAAAACCTGTTCTGTTTGCAGGCCTGGCGTTGCGGCCTTTCCTGTTCTTGATCCTATTGATACTGTGATTCTTGTTGATGTTCTCAAAACGTAGCTTTTCTTGTCAAGCAGAACATTTTTCTCCCTGACAGGGAGGAAGCTGTAGGCAGGAACTTGCACAAACACCAACAGATATCTACCTACAGCATCAGAAGCGCCTCCTATGACGAAGACTTCAAAGAGGTTCATGGACATGTGGTGTAGACTGTGTGGAGAGGAGCTAAAGAGGATGTCTCGCTCATGATGCAGGCAAATTGAGGAAGAGTAACTACTTAGTTCAAATTTTAAATAAGAAACAATCAAAAATGTCTTACTAAAAAAAAAAAAAACTCATCTTGTTTGGTCATTTTTAAATTGGTGTTTATTTATGATTCTTGTTTTTTTGACTTCACCAAAAAAGCTGCTGGTTGTTGAGGGATTTATCCCAATTTTGTCTTTGTTTTAAAAAAAAAAAAATCTAAGTTAAATCTGCCAGAAATCAGCCTATGTCCATTTAACTGCGTTTCTCTAAGATCTGATAAAACAGGACAAAAAAGTTATTCATGGTTTATTTCCTATGTGAGCCATGGTGTCACATGGCTCACATAGGAAATATGTTATCAGAGGTTTGACTGAAAAGACGAACTTCAAATTAACTTTTGTTTCCTTCCATTTCACTCCCTTGGAGCCAAACCAGTACTTGTCATAGATTTTTTTATTTTAACCTTTCAAACGTGTTTCAGTGTTCATTAATCTAAACGTTGGCTCTCGTATCTCACTTTTAGTTCCTCCAAATTTCCAGAAAATATTTTTAATAACTTTGACATTTTTAATCACTTAGACTTATAAACAAGTGATCTAAAACCATGATGACTATGAATATCAGAAAACGTAGAAAATAACCACTTATAGATCCGTCTTTAGGTAAGTTAATGTCATGATGAGTTTGAGTGATCAAACCCACATGCAGAAAACACACTCAGAGAGCTAGTTAAAGTTAAAGGTTTATTGGTGAAGGTTACAATGTATAGAGAGAGAGATAGCAGGTATTTCTAAGCAGGGAACCCAGCGGTCTGGTGAACCGGAAACTCTAAGGGGGGGATCACAGGATGAGTTCACGGTCCGTAGGTAAACTAAACAAGGGCGATGAATAGTTTTGAGTTGACTCACGTTTGGGGGTTCTTGGTGATCCTTGGGTCCTGTTTGTGGGGAATTAGGCCAGAGGTTACAGTACTCAATGGAGTAAACATCTGCTGAAAATATGTACAGTGGTTGATGAACTAGGGTAATGCTGCCCTCAGGTTCAGGTTGGCCAGACCATACAGCATTTTTCTTGTGCTGGAGATTTCTATTTGCTCTGACCCTCTGGAATTTCCCTTTTGCTTGTCCCCTTTTCCCATGTTTCTAATTTTATGTTGCAGGTGCACAGGACTGAAACAGTTATAGAAACAGCAATCTTCAGGAAATGACTTTAAACAAATAACCTTTCAGACATACATAAATAAAAGGGTAAAAAGGGATCGGTTTTAAAGTTTTGCTCAGTTTAAACAAATAGGCTACTATGGACAAACACTACTTCTATGATCCACCTGTCAATGTTTAGATTCCAACGACACCACAGAATGATGGATGGGTCAATAATTTGCATCTGGGTTGGACTCTGCTTTAGAGGCTGGGTCTCCAGGTGCTGAAAATCATCCATGTTCCAACTGCAGGTTGTAGGGGATAGAAGAGACAAAAAATTCTGAATAGGGGTTGGAACAAGTCGATCTATGCAGGATGGTTCTTGGTCTCTTTCAGAATCTTCTAATCTACTGAAATTTACAATGACAAATATGGCTGATCCTGGACAGGAAATTTCTGATCAGTGGCAGCTGTCTAAGCAATACCACCTGGTCTTTGCAGGAGTCACAGCATCATTGTCAACTCCACAGTCTCCCTAGTTAGCATTGTTGCTGACCGTGTCCATACATTTATGAGCACATTAAACTAATCTACTAAATGCTTCAAAATCACAAAGCTCTAACTATTTCAAACTGTTTTTTTTAATAGGATAGGGAGTTCATAGTAATCCAATGCCTTCTACACTCTGCAGGTTTCATTTTGGTTGATGGGAAGCAAACATTGCAGATGTGCAGATGGCATAATGTATTTGTAGTAACAGGGTGACCAGAATCTCTGAGGCAAAAGAGGAAAAGCAATCGCAAAGCGAGGTTTAACTGAAGCAACTGAGCAGAAATCAGTTCCTCTTTCACAATCAACCTGGAGGATTTCATTCAGTGTACAATTCTGCAAACTCTCAAAACATCATCAGAATCCCACAAGTCTTTACGTTATGATACAGGAAGGCCAATATCATGTTGACAATTCCCTTTTCTAGCATAAACTCTTAACTTCACTAGAGTATTCTAGGTGGAGTCCTTACACTTGGTAACCTGAATTAATTAATAAGTGCAAAATGTGCATGTTAACTTAGACACAACAGTGCAGTTGCTTTTCTCTTTATGCCGAAGCTGTGGGCCAAGTGCTCATTTAGTATTGCTAAAGCAGTTCATCTTTCTAAAATCGTGAAATCTTGATCCTGACTGAAAGAACACAGGGAGGCCGGGTTCTCCCCTAGTGAAGTGGAGTGAGGAGCTCGGCCATCTGGGAGAGGCTCGGTGTAGAGACACTTAACCTCCATATCGAGAGGAGCCAGCTGGGGTGGCTCAGACAGATGCCCTCTATATGCCTCCCTTGCGAGGTGTACCAGGGTCATTCCACCAGGAGGAGGCCCAGGGGACGACCCAGGACACGCTGGAAGGACCATTTCTATTTCTCTCGTCTGGCCTGGGAGCACCTCAGGCTTCTCTGAGCAGAGCTGGAGGACGTGTCAGGGGAGTCTGGGAGTCTCTACTGAGATTTTTGCCCCCGCTACCCGTCCCCTGATAAAGCAGAAGACGATGAGTATAAATACTTAATGTGGAAATAACAGACATAACAGCTACTCATTCTATGCTGAACTCCTCTTATTTGTATTCAAGAAGCCCAACGTGGTAATAGTAAGTTATACCGTGTAAAAATGTGTAAAAATGAGGATGCTATAATTCTTGTTGCAAAAAGGACATACAAAACCATATATTATTGTTGTTTTAAACCCCAAAACATCTGGGTACCTTTAAGACATATGCCCTTTAAAAGTTATGAAACTCCAATATTGTTGCGTCTCAACAAAAGAAATGGTAACATTAAAATGTCAAAACATTAATCAGATTTGATAAACTATGTTTTTTTTTCTCCCCTTACTAAAAAGGCCCTTTCCCTCTCTGCAGAAAAAAAGCATTGACGTATATTTTTATTTCTCATTATTAATTTTATTTCTCTGGTTTGACTTAGGTGATTTTTTATCGTGTCTTTAAAATCTACAGTTGGTTTTTAGGACTCAAAGGGGTTTGCCTAGTGTTCACTTCTGTTTCCACAACCAGAAGTGCTTCTAGGAGTAAATCTGATTAAAAAACCACACATGCAAAGGTTGATCTCAACGCACTTGGCCAAAACGAGTATGCTCAACGAGCGTTGATATCTTGAAAATTGATCTAGATCACACTTTGTTTTTGTGCTCATTTTCTGTCCTTGTGTAGATTTATTGTGTTTATGTTTTTACAGATTTGTGGTCATGTAGCAAAAGTTTCCTCAGCAAGTGATATGGCCAAAAATCTCTAAATGTCTCAAAGAAAAAAAAGCTACATACTGTAAATCACACATACTACATTTCACCACCACACAGGAAGTGGGGGTCTTTGAAGATAAAACACTTTCAGCTGCCTGAGGGGGAATTTGTCGGTTGGATGTCTAGTTTCACAATCACCGCACTGGAGGTCGTCTCATTGTGGAGGAGGAAGTAGAAACTGATTATTCAGCTGCAAATGACATTAAATTTTCATGCATTTAAGGGTTAATTTGTGCAGATTTCTTTCAGCTGGGTTTAAAATTGACAAGGGCTCCATGGTAAATTACATTGCAATCTTGTAGTCTGTTTAGCTAGTGATGCATACAGAGTTTTGCAAACGTAATGCCACGTGGTTCTCCATCAGTTCTGTTAGATTATTGTTTTGATTTGGACCTTTAGATCTTGCCATATCCTCTTATTTTTGCAAAGTGGGGTTTTTCACATAGATTCTGTTTGCCAGGTGTTTTCTAGTTTATTTCTTTTGTGTTTTTCTTAGTACTTTTGTTGGATTTGTCTTTAATTTCTCAAGCCATTTATTAACTCACTTTGGTTCTTCTATGAAAATTTCCATGTTAATTCCTGTTTAATCATTTCTTCCTGTGCAAGTCATCAGATAGTCAGTAGATTCCATTCTTTCTCTTTTTGAACTTTTGTTTGCACCGGTTTTCTCCATTATGTCAGGCTTCACTTAGTTGTTAGTATTCAATGAGTCCTCAGGTTTACTGCATGTCTGTATGCATATTTCCTTGTTCGGTATACTGTTGAATTCTCCAACTCACCATGTTGTTTCCTAGCATCAGTCTGCACTTTGGTCTAAACCTTGAAAAGGCTGGAGTTTGAAGGCACAACTCCAGTTACTTAGGGCCAGTGACCTGGATGTTTTTAATGTCTTTCGACTATTGTTTTGTAGAGGCATGCTAATGAACCATCATTTCATGCAGGTGTGTTTAATCAGGGTAACAGCTGAAATATATTAGGACTTGATCCAAATACCTCAAATTGTAGCTCATAGCTCCTGTTTCTAGCTGCTAACCTTTCATCTTTTGCAGGGTCAACAGTAACTATACATTGTAGGATAGGAGCTCCAAACCCCTGTACTGAATCCAGACACCCTTCAGCTTTACGGCACAGTTATGAATGGTGCTGGTCAAATTGGGCCTACAGCCTTTGGGAAAAGAACAACAAAAAACAAAAGTTGCAAAAATATATCAAGCGGACAAAGCTCTGTATCATAAAACCCAAAATATATGAAGGTGTATAGGTGTCACTCACAGTACATGTTATGAAATCATGTGGGGTTTTTTTTAACTCTGTGGTGAGCTGTGGCTGTAATATGGTGTTAAACTGCTGCTAAAAATTAGAAGAGCGTATTAAGCAATCACGAAAGTGCAATTATTAATCACAACTGCACATTTAATAACCGAAAGAGCGCATAGCAGGGATCACGGGCATGTATTGTTATTCAAGCACTCTTGGACGCAGCACCACATGCAGAAAAACGCCCCCCTCTACCCATCTGTCTGATCTTGTAGAAAAATGATGCTCCCTCTCTCTGTTTGTGGAGGAGTTTCTGTCAGTCAGGGGGATTGAAAGCCTAAAAACATCATTGTGTGAAAGACGTGCACATATGATGCTGGTCAAATTGGGACTACAGTCTTCTATTCAAGAGCCACATAGAACACAGGTTACACAGATGTAAGAAACAGCTAAAGCTCTCCATTAGAAAACATTTGCATTTGTGAAATACAATATACTTGAAGTTATAATATATTATCTAACTTTTATCTAACTGCATCCTTTACATTTTCAATAAGGACTTTAAGTGTAATGTCACAAAATTTCAATGCCTGCTATGCCCTCTCTTGGTTATTAAATGTGCAGTTGTGATAAATAATTACCCTATTGTGATTGCTTAATATGCTCTTCTAATTTTTGGCAGCAATTTAACACCATACTGTAAGGTCTGTCATGCAAAGGCTTGTGGGCAATCGTATAGTCCCTAGCAGCAGTTAAGGACGACTGGTGGTATCTTTGCAAGCTAAACGCTACCAAACATCATACTTCCTGAATCCAGCCCCTTCCTAACTGCAAGCAATATTTGGATACCACTTCCTATAATGATCATGCCTTATGTGTCCTTACAGATTTAAAGTATTCAGATTGAGCCTATGACTTAAGTCAATGGGTACTGACTGTGGACCCACCTGCTTTAGGATCTCAGAACTGTATATGATGAAGTGCATTACAGTATAACGAGAATAAAGCTTATCTAAGGGATCTAGTAGTGATAGCAGAAATAAATCGTGTAGCAGCTAAAAAAAACTAACATTGAAATATACCAGTCTTCATGTAAAATAAACTATTGCTGCTGTTTTATTGCTTTTATTGCTTTTATTGTAATGTCTATACTTCATATTTATCTTATCACTTTTACCTGTCATGTCCCGCACTTTATGTCAGATTTTAAATGTCAGTCTTGTATATTTCTTGTATATTTGTATATTTCTAGAGAGTAAACATAATTTCATTTCCCTTGTATGTCTTGTACATATGAAGAAAGTGACAATAAAAGCTGACTTGACTTGACTTGACTTGAAATCGCAGATATTAGCATGTTGATAAAAACGCCACTTCCGCTTTTGTTTAAAGTTTGTGAAACCCATTAGTTAGTAATAAATGGATCAGTTGTTCTCTAATATATTGCTGCTGACAATTGTTCCACTTTGAGTAATATCGCTTGATCAAGCCTTTTCTAATAGGTCACACTGCACAAATGTGTGTATAATGTGTGTTTATTCATGAATAAATGTATTTATGATTCACGCTGATGTTTTATGAGGTCAATATGGGTATTGGTCAATATGCAAAGCTGCAATATCAGTTTCATATTACTGGAAATGAAAACGTCGTATCCAGGCATCCCTAACTTATATAACCTGTTTGTAAAGTTTCAACAGCAGAAAGAAATGTTTGTATAAAGCGAATGTAGCAATACAACTTACTACGTTACCAACTGCTTACTGACAGAAGACATTCATTTGGGGTTGGTCCTTCCAAATACATCAAAATGTTGCTTCTACCTCCTTTTCCTAGCTTATATCCCTTCATCTTTCATGGGATAAATAGTAACACTACCCAGGGTAAGAAAAGAGCTCCGGACTGCTGTGCTGAAACCTTCAGCCTTAAAAACATCATTGTGTGACAGACATGTGCACATATGATGCTAGTAAAATTGGGACTACAGTCTTCTAGTCAAGAGCCACATGGAACAAACGTTACACAAATGTAAGAAACACCTAAAGCTCCCCATTAGAAAATCCAAAACATATGAAGGTGTGTACATTTGCATGTGTGAAATACAGTATGCTTGAAGTTATAATGTATTATCTAACCTTTATCTAATTGCATCCTTTACATTTGCAGTAAGGACTTTTAGTGTCATGTCACAACATTGCAATGCCTGATACACATTCTAGGGACAAGATTTGTGAATTTGACTTTGTGTTGCATTCTAACGCCATCTTGTGGACTGATTTGAACAGTCACAAAAATTAAAAATGTAACCAAAACAACCTCATGTTTTTATCCCCTCCTCTGACACTGAACAGAAACCTTTACATTTATAACCAATTACTTCCTCTGTTATTTTGCACACTGCTGTGCAGGATACTGAAATAAGGTCATACTTTGGATTCTTAAATGAACTGTTGTTGTTTAGACGAATTGTGTTAGAGACAACATTTCAAGCAAATTATTGACTTTAATTAAAGCAGCGGCTTAGTTTTAAATAATTGTCACATTTCTTTAACTCCTCAACTCAGCACAATGTTTTTGCCCATTTACTACACCTACTGTTAGGGCATTGCATCCCTGACACTGGATTTAGATGGACCTTATGCTACACACTTTGGTTTTTGTCTTTCAGTACAAGCAATTCCGTTTCTGCTTTGTTTTTTGTTTTTTTTTTTGTGCTTCCAATTTGTTCATGTCATTTATCTCTAGAGCTCAGCAGCCAGGTTTTCTCCTCTCTTCCTGTGCAGCAGCACTGACTGAAACCAAACCTCGCCCCTCACGTTTCACAGGTTTCGCTGCACAGTGAATCCTACTCTCAAAGATGTCTGTGGCTGAAAGTTTGCACATGTGTAAATATACATGCATTAGTTATATTGAAACCTCCACTTTTGATGTCTGGAAAAAGATGTCTTAAAAGTCTTACAGGAAAAATCTTTCTGTGGTCATAGTGCAGCTGTTCTGCTTAGCAGCAGAGCTGAAATTAAAACATGTCAACAAAAGCAGCTTGGTCTGTGCAATCATGTAGTGCATTCAAACAACCGTTAAAAAATAAACGATTGAAGTTTATTCTCACATGAGCGGTTTGGCATCGCAGACAAAACAAAGGGTGATGTAATGCTGAGAATCTGATTCAGATGCCATTTGGTCGTGCTTTGAGCATTTAGCTGAGCTCTATCTTGTAGAGGGGAGGTGGGAGGAAGAACACAGACTGATGGGAAGGGAAGAGCAGGAAAGCCCTTATTGCCATGGCAACTGAGAAATACAGACTCTGTTGTTAAACGCTGCTTTAACAAAACATTCGGGGTATGGGATCGCTCAACCATCACTGTAAGCCACCAGCAATTACCCAAGGCGCACACAAATAAAGATACATAGCAGTTTGCAAAAAACATGATGAAATAAGGAGTCAATGAGTGGACATGCTGCTGCAGAATCACACCCTGTGTTATCACAGTAAAATATGTGGTATGCATGCTCATGTGACATCAAAATATTGGCAGATTGAAGATGATATTACTTAACTTGAAATACACCACTGATGATGAGTTGCTTCTGTTCAAACTCTCACCTCACCCACCTTTTGTCTTTGTGCAAATAGGGCTTCATCTGCTCAGCAGCAAAAAGCACACAACTAGTCTTGATAAAAGTATCCACACCCTTTCAATCTATTCAGCTTTTTCCTTGCATAAACTTCAGTATTTGCAGATTTTTTTTTTTTTGGTGATAAAATCCTAAAATTGAATTATCAGTGTCAACTAACTGCCCTCATAAACCATGTGATAAATGCATTTATCACAGGGTTTCTAACAGTGGACTAAACCCAGCATAGAAGGTTTGGCTAGAATTGATCACTTGATGATCATATACATTGAAATAATGTGTATATGAAAATAGAAATGCTCCACCTTGTGTCAATTGAAGGACACAGCATCCTAATTCAACTCTAAGAGGCAATACAATACATCATACTATTTATACAATGAAATCAGACTAATCTATTTCAATGCTATGGCTTTAGAGAAAGGCAAACATAAAAACAAATAATAACAGCTCTAAAGAGAACAACACAGGATGCTTTTAGTGAGGTGTGCAGGATAGATTTCTATGCATGTCTTTGAACTCAACTACAGGTTAAAGTTGGACAAACCAGCTTGGGTAAAAAACGGTCAATCTACTGATCACTCTGACCCAATATAGGTGTGTGGAAAATGTTGTTTGCACGTTCAATTTGGAAACCTCGCTTCCTTTTCTGGTTGTTAGGATCACAGAAAAACAGAATGATGTCCTAGAAAGTGGTGGATGCTGGACTGTGAACGTGCACGCGCAGAGAAGACAACCATCTCTGCTCGCCGTGTGCACGTGCCAGGCTCATTCCTATAGCAACTGGAAGGGCACAGGTGCATGCCTCATCTAAAACGAACCGGGCGGGGGAGTAAACATAGAAAAGGAATTATAATTCCCACGGTCTTAAAAAATGCATAATCGCAGCATGTTAGAGGGGAACGCCAATTCTTAACAGTTTCTAAATGCCATTCTGAGTTTTTATCAAAAGGGAAATACTCTTTAAGCATGGGGTGCCTATGGAGGTGCAACGTGCAATTTCCAACTCATGCAGTATTGCGCGCGCAGGATCAAAGCAAACGCACGCACGCGCTCAAGTGAGAAGCGCATCTGTCACGTTTTCCAGTGAAGGTATTCCCCAGCTTCTTCCTGAGCAGCAGTGGATGTGCACTCATTTAAAGCTACAAATGTCTAAATGAATTAAAACTTTTAGGCGTATATGCTTCTGTTTAGAAATAGAAAATACATTAGAAATATTTTCTGTGAATGAATTTGGATGCGTTATTTATCAAATATGGATGCTTCAAGTCTCTACTAACGCTCCTCGCCTCCACTGAGTGTCACCCAGCAGAGGAATTGATTTGCTCCCCCTCTTCCCTCCCTTCCCACCAGTCACATGGCGGTGACCCGCCGCTCCCTTGCTTTCAGCGGCAGTCTCTCCGCGATGCGCTCTGAGCCCACATAGAGACGCGCTTCCCGGGTTTACAACTGCGCTTTCATCCTGTCCTGTTTTTGTTTTTACTTGTTTATTTTTTTCCTCCCCGCTGAATCCGCTGAAGTCATCGGTAAGCGATACAGCCGGTGTATTTATAGTGAGCCACGGCGGCGATGAGAAGCTGGAAGCTGTCGGTGAATCCGATCGCTGCTGCGCTCTGTGGGAACTGAAGCTCCAGCTACGACAGAATGAAGTCCAGGCGAGATAAACTGAAGATCCCCTCTCTGACTTTAGAGTGAGTTCCGCTTTTTACTATTACTATATTTGTCTTTGTGGTGCAGCGGTTTAAGAGCTATGAAACTACTATAATTAAAACTTGTTGCAAAAGGGGGAAATAGGAGCGCGTATTCAAAAAAAAACAACAACATGTTCAGTTTAAACCAACAAACATTTTTATTCCAAATCAATGAAAGATAGAAAAACAGATGTTTACATAGATAGATAGATAGATAGATAGATAGATAGATAGATAGATAGATAGATAGATAGCATTTCTGCATTCCATAAAAACTTTAGGATAACAGGTTGATGATGCTCTACTTTTTCTTTTTTTAATCTGTAGCCTTTTTTTTCTAACACAAAAGTAAAACAGAAACCAGATAAAAAAAAAATGTTGCCACCAAAAACAGAAACCCTTTGTATAAATATTCTGCATCATATGTTCTAAGGGGAAATAATAAGAACTTTGGGTTGGTTTCGTTCCTGGTATCTGGTACCAAAACAAGCACCAGCTATAAACCAATCCCTTATTTATTATTAAGGCTCTGTTTCCGCTTTGTTTATTCATTTTTAAACCAGTTTAAAATCTAATTAAATGCAAACAGCCTCCCTCCTTTTGCCTTTTAATAATCTGCAAAATGAGGTTTAGAATTCAAAATGTCAATCTTTAACTGGATATATTGATACAAAGTCTATTCATTTAAGGATCAGAAAGTCTTAAAGTTGCAGATCATGTCTGCATGGCTAAATATTTCCTTATATTTAAGGATTTAAGCTCTTCTGTCTTCTCACATGATTGTTGAATGAATCACACACTCTCCTCACTTCACACCACTGAGTTGTTAGACCCCAAGGAAAGACAGATATGTAATTTTCTTATTACTAACCTATGATTTCCATAATCATTAAATGGTATGACAAGCCTGCAGTTTTACATCCACCCACTCCTCGTCCTGAGTGAATGTACGCTTTCTTTATATAGTGAGAGGGGGGTTCGCAAGGCCCACAAAATGCTGATCCATAAGGCGTAGGAGCTCCTTGCTCACAACCCGATTCTCTGATCCATCCATCTGCCTCCTGCGTGAACCACGTTTGGTTTTATCTCATTTTCATCTTCAGGCATTTAGGAGCATCTGTTTCTGCATTGAAGGGAATCAGAAAAGGTTTTCACCCCCCGTGAGAAAGGGAGGGGCTAAAGATTTAATGACAGCTGAAGGAATGCACCACTGAAACAAAACATCCGCATCAAACAGGAGCAGATAAAACATTTGTCTGTATTTAGCTTAGAATACTGAATACGGTTATCTTATATTTTACTACATTTCTACTTATGCATCAATGTAAAGCTAATGTGGGAAAACCAAACAAAACATCTGAAAACCTTCTACACCACACTTCTGTAGTGCAGTTGTAGCAGCCTCTGTGTACATCCAGGAAAAATAATAAATTCAGTGTTAATGGCACCAGTGAGTCACTCTGAGATTCTCTACTCACTTCACACTTTGGACAAGACTGTTTAAAAGAGAGGACACAAAGGAGGGAAAATGCATCACAGAGAAACCTGTAGATACTTTGTATGTGGGAAAAGTCTTTAAGTGAATCAAACACCTGGAATGGGTTGCATGAGTTGAAGTCACCGAGTGACGACTCTTTGTACAAGGAGTTGGCTTTTTTTTAACCATCCTTCCTGCATTACTATGACAACACGTTCATTAGTGGTGTAGTCAGTGCTGTACACCGAGAAGCTTCTGCAGCACGGAAACAATAGTTAAGCCCAGAAGGCAGAGCTTATATCTGAACAGATAAATCAACAGGAAACATCTTCTTACAATGTTCACTTTAAGCTTAGCCTGTTCAGCTGGGAGATTTTAATGCAAAAGTTGTGAATTAGGGTGTAAAGTTGAGCAATAATATGAAAACACACCAACATATCGGCGCTCAGACACTTTCAAATTCAATAAAAGTTTACCTAAAGGTTTTTGCAGAGAGTTTCAGCTACAGAAAAAATAAGTGCTTTATGAATTTATGGTAAACATTTCTCCATTTGTCAGGCTTTTTAATTTGAAATCTGGATGGATGGATGGATGGATGGATGGATGGATGGATGGATGGATGGATGGATGGATGGATGGATGGATGGATGGATG
>NW_015151878.1:24121-38562 GCF_000732505.1 Cyprinodon variegatus
AGTTAAATGTTAGCATCTTAGAAGATAAATATTTATTTATCTGAATGCTGACAGACCACCTTTGCTTTCTATTGACACAAGATAATACACCACAACATGCTTCCAAAGACCCTGCAACAAGTATTGGTCAGTTGGTGAGAATCTATCATGGAAGTGACAGCCACAAACTTCTAAGCCCACAGGACAAAACTGTGAGGCCAAAATGTGACGAGCCACATCCTGACTCAGCTCCCTAATCCATGCCGCCTTGCCTTGCAGTTTGTCCCCCACTTGCCAGAGCCCGACCCTCCTGAGCCCCTGCAGCCCCTGCAGTCCCTGCAGCCCCTTGCAAACCCTGCATCCCTGGAGGTAAGACAAAAAACTATTTTATTCAAAGAGATATTAAATTATATGATCAGACCAGACAATGCGTCTTATGTTGAAATTTTGATGACAGAAAAGAGAAGTTTAGCTCAATTTCTTTAATAGTGTGGTATGTGTTTTTTGTCTGGTTAGGGACTATATAAATATAAATATGTATATATATACAGTATATATATATATTGTATTTCTGACCCTTTTTCATATAATTCATGTCCTCAATTTGTATGTCAGAAATTACTTTAGACAAATCATGATATTACAAATTACACTATTCAATTATATACTTTATGACTTTAACTTTATCTATGATATATTTATTACCGCATAATTGTTTTTGTAATTTAAGATTAGTGTTTCTCTAAGCGGGGGCCACAGTGGCGTCAGGTGTAGCAGTTTGCCTGAAATCGAGGGATTGATGGTTGGAGGCTTTCAGTGTCGTTGTGTCCTTGGGCAAGACACTTCACCTGCATTGTCTACTAGCCTCGCTTCTGTCAGTGAGCCCCAGGGCAACTGTGGCTACAGTGTAGCTTGCCAACATCAGTGTGTGAGTGTGTGCATGAATGACTGAATGACTGAATGTAGTGTAAAGTGCTTTGGTCAAGTCTCCTGACTTGGAAAAAGCGCTATATAAGTTCAGGCTGTTTACCATTTTTAAAGGAGGTACAGGATATTTAATACACTGGCTGGTCTTGCATTTTTACTGAAAAATATAAATGTTTTACCCTCTTTACTGTGGCTTCTAAGTAATTTGGAATAAAGAGGCACTCTTCTTCAGGGAGGACGGTGTGTTGTGTCTTTTATACTTAGGGCCCTTTGCCAAAGTAGACTGGCACAAAGACAGAATTTGCATCCATTGCTCTATTTGCATCTGTAAAAAAGTCTGCAGCCTATCACCCTCCCGTCATTTCACAGAGATGTGGATTCATGTGCATAGATGTATCACATATCAGCGTGGTGCTCTAGCTGCAATGTGACAGAGGGGCACTAGAAAGGTCGTCATAGTGTCACCAGCCTGCTTCCAGGACCAGTCTCAGAGCCGCTGCTGGACTCTGAACATTGTCTAAAGTTCACACCCCCTCCAATGAACCTTTTAAACTACAAGAATCAGGCACACACAGCTGGAAAAATTAAAATTAATCAGTCTGCTACATATCTTTGAGTCAAAAGCTATGGAAAAATGTGTTACTAGAGTTGTTTGTTTTGCATATTTTATTATTTTTTTTATTCTCATCATTATCATAAACTTTATTTGTAGAACACTGTAAAACAGCTGCAGCTGAAAACAAAGTGCTGAACTTAGCTTAAAATAATAAAACACAATAAAAGAATAATAAATAGACTAATGATTATTACACTTTCCCAGAGCCAAAAGAAAAGCTGCTCTGTTTTATTGCATATTAATTAGCATACAAAAAATATAAATTATATAAATTTGACAGGATTTGATGCTATGAATAATTATCAGAAAAATGATGCATCTCTAAGGCTTTGTCAGTTTTTTTTCATCACTTTCTTATGCTGTTTATCTGCTGTTGTTTTTTTTTCTTTTTTTTTTTCTACCAGACTTCTGTGCTTTCACTTGTGCACATAGACAGTATGTTGTCATGGTCAGATACAAGAACTGGGCAGATTATCAGTGAATCAGAACCCCCAGGTAGTTGCAGGGGTTTATTTTTGCCAAAAAACAGAAGCGATTTTAAGTTTGAATCAGGCTGGATTAGACTCAAATTACTGTTAAAAAAAGAGAAGGCTGAATAAAGTAAACTTTTGCATCAAAAAGAAAAAAACTGGGTAAAAATCGTAGAGTTTTGTTTTCTGTTTTTTCCTCTATATCTCGAGGTGCCTCTATTTCGACCTACCAGTTGTGCCTCTGTGGGTTGCTTGGAAACAGCGCTGGGTGCTGTGGAGGAAGGCAGCCCTGCAAACAGTCTCTGCTGCATCCAGCATGTTTCTGAATGTTTGGGCTGTGCTTGGCTGTCACAGCACGCTCTGTACTCTAATGAATCTTATTTGCTCTGTGGGAAGAAAAATAGAAAAAAAAGCAAATTTCATTTAAGCTGCAAAAATCTGTATCAGACAAAATGCCAGCGCCCTTTCAGGCGGCCAGACGGTCGTGCCACAGCATGACAGGAGGTGTTTGTTCTTCATTCACACTATTTCACAGACAGCCCCCATTTTCATAATTATATATAGTATAAAGAAATCAGAATTTCTTCACAAATCAAGAAACATGTTTATTCTTTTCCATCATATTATATCTTTGGATGCAACATATTTGCTTTTCTACAGCAACTTAGCTCAGCAATACTGATGTCTCAAAGTAAATATGACTACAGTCTGTCTCATACCTGGTGATAGGGGTATTATTCAGTATGGTAGGGTGCTATAAGTCATTATAGTCTTAGGCTGATATCTGGAATGGAAAGGTTATCAGCTGACTTGTAGCAGCCTACTGCAATGACTTATCTTATACCAAAACTACTAAAAGGGTTTTCTGAACAGTAGGTAGAGACAGTTTAGAAATTATGTTACTATTATTACAAAAATAATAGACCAATTTTGATAGATGAATTTTATTACAGACTTGTAGTCCAAATCACATAAAGAAATAAATGACAAAAAAGGTGAATAAGAGTACAAAAAAGGAAATGTATAAAAATACTCATAACCTTTATCATAATATTAAACTATAAAAAAAAAATAAAAATACTTTGTTAAGTAGGGGGGATATTATTATATTCTACAAATTGTGTCCAAAACCCCTTGCAAAATCTGAGAGCATGATGTAAAATGTTCTATCTATATGTTTGTCTCTGAATACTTGTAAAAAATTTAGTAGTAAAATGTGTATATATAAGTTAAAAAAAAAATGGTTGAAGCAAGAGGAAAAAGAATGATAACAAATGGAGCTTTAAAATGTGGAATATACCAATGTTTAAACCTTAACTCTAACCTCCCTCTACCTGGCTCCTCATGGTATGATCCACCTTCTTATGATGCTTTCACGTTCTGTGGGAAATTTTTCCACTACAAAATAAGTATACGCTACACGTGTCAATGCACTAGAGGTTGTGATCCTTCTTCTGATGTTTAAAAGTATGTATTTTGTATGGGATAAAAAAATAAAAACACTAGTTAAGTGAGCTAAATGTAAAGAAGTGTATTTGATTTTCTAAAGACATAGGACACAACTTTGTGTTTCATTATTTGTCCAAATACTTATTAATTACTTTATATATTCACAGTATAGATGTGTGCAATATTCATATCCCAGAAGAACTGTTTGGATTGCAATGATTGTTGGCTAAAATGTTTCAAGTGTAATTAACTTTTTTAAAATGGTAATATACTATTTAGCAAGTTTGAGAAAGTCTTACGGCAGTAAAAGTACCCAGTGCAAATCACGTTCGCCATAATGCATAAGATCACAGAGTAAAGTAATCGTACATGAGTACATGAGTCTTCATAAGAATTAGTAATGTAATATATATATATATATATATATATATATATATATATATATATATATATATATATATATATATATATATATATATATTTATTTTCTTTTAGGGATATTTTTGCTGTGTATCTTGACTAACCTGTTTGTTTGGATAATTCATAAATAAAATAAAGAAAAGTGAAAGTGTCCAAAATTGACAAGTTATAGCTTGTTGAAGAGACAATGCAAATTAATCTACATGACCTCTTCAGTCTGTAATATAAATGTGCTAAATTTCCATTTTTATTGATTGATATTGAACAAGATCAAAGTATGGGATCAGTTTATTTGTTTGATTTAAAGCTATTTATAAAAGAAATTACACAAAGTATAATAAAAAGTGTTGAAGCAACATTCTTTTATTAGTAATACATGTTAATTACTGTTAAAAAAAACTGTTATACTATCCTGCTGAGGGAGATTAAACAGGAAGTAAATTGATATCTCTGTGTTTTTTTATTCCAGCTTATTACATTCTATTTATTTATGTTCCCCTTTAAAGTGAATTATGAGTGAAATATTCAGCAGTGGCGCGCAAGCGAGAATACCGAGCAGCACCTGAACGCAGCCTCAGTCTCCAGCTTCCTCACACAGACGCACACGCAGCTAGCGGCTGCTCTGCCAAAAACTATTGTGTACGGTTGTTGTTATTGTCGTCAGACGGAGCAGTCTCACGCGCACTTGACCACCTGCCATGGAGTGGGTTATCCGGGGGAGAGAGCTTCTGTGAGCCCAGCGGACCCGGAGGATGTGATGGAAGCTATGCAGCCGTTTGGACCGAGCAACACGCGGCACGCTGAGTGAACACAAAAGGAACCCCGAGAAGAAGAGACGATGGAGGGGGGCAGCAGCAGCAGCAGTAACGGCGGGAGGAGGAGGCGAAGGAGCGGGCTCCACATCCACCACAGCTAGAGTTTTCTAAAATATATCTAAATGTTACGTTGGAGCTAGGGTTGTTAACGCTTCAAGGTTCTCCAGAATGTCGGATCCGAGTCACTGTTCTGCGGTTCCGAGTCAGAACAAATCCCGGTTTGTTCCCGTTTCGCTGCTGAAACGATCCAAAAGGTACTGAATGCAAGAAGTTCATGTATGATGGGTGAAACTATTTTAAAGGCTTGGATGTAACCATAGGCTGTCTTTAACATTGATGTTGATGCTCTTAGTGAAGACTAGCGTCTTATTTAGCATTTAGTTGTAAAAGGAGTCTCAGCTTTTTGTTATTAAAAGCTCAGAAATGTAACTGACCTCAAAGGGCAGTTTGCTTCTTTATACAGTCAGGGTTAACATGAGGTTCACCTCTACATGATTGGTTGCTGGGTTCTGCAATATTTCACATTATCAAACTCATATTGAGTTTTCTTTTATTTGGCTGGATGTAGAGACATTTGCATTATATATTTATTTTATTTTTTTATTATACAGTAAGGCAAGTGGAATAGATTTTTAGAAACTTTAAAATAGTTTCCTACTGCTACTGGCTTTAACAAAAATGATAGGGATTTTAGACAAAATTATTTTAGAGAGTTAAATATGTCTGATAAATAATCTCTTGTTTTTCAGCAAGTCAAAAAACGTAAACATCAAACTCACTAAAAGTCAGTATCATTCAAAAACCCATCAGTGTTTTATACTTCAAATATTTCCAGTGAGTAAATTAGAAGTATGCTTTTTTTCAGAGTTAATCTATCACTTATTTAATCAGTCAGTTGGTAATAAGTTGGGTAATAAATTAGATTTATAGTAGTGTTGCACCGATACCAGTATTGGACAGGGCCCCGATCCAATGGTGGTATCGGTATCGGCGAGTACCAACAACTAGGGCACCGATACCATTTTAAAGGAGACAAAAGTTTATTCAACTATTGTCGCCCATTCCAGGTAGGCAATAAAAAGTTCTACTGGATTTACTTTTAGTATTTTTCCTGCTTCACAAAAGTAAGCAGCAGCTTGAGAAAGCCATGATGGCAATTATTTTATAGTCCTTTTAGACAGAATCTAAAGAAGTTCAAACTAAAAATATGGTTCCTAAGTAGTAAACTCCACATTATGGATTACTAAATAAGCTAATGACTATTTCAAAAATCAAATAATGACGAGTATTGCTGAGCCCTGCATTGGTGTAGAAATGTAATAAAAATCCGGTAAATTGTGGGCTGACATGTTTGAATGTAAAAAAAAATGATGATAATCACATAAAAAGTCCAGTTTTATTATTGGTGTTACGGTCAGAGGCTTAAAAAAGCAGAAAGAAAACCAACAAACAGGCGGTTCTAGACATCTGTCATTCCAGCTGGGCCTGTTGATGCACACAGCTCCCTCCCCCCTGCAGCCTTGAGCCTGTTGATAGTATGATTCCTTTTTTTATGTTTTGGCTCCCTATTGTGTCCCCCCCCCCACACACACACTTTTCATCTGATATGGTCATGCTGCTAAGTCCTGCATTCGCCTGTAGCTTTGTAGTTATCGTTACATAATCTTTCTCAAGGCAGAGCAGGTCTGAAGGCGGAAATAATCTCACAAGTTAAGGTAAATCTCAGTGGGCAGAGATGAAAAGATTTCAGTTCCACAGGCTAAGAATTACAAGTATATCTATTTTGGGTGATTAGGAGCTGCAGATGTTGTTGTTGTTCCTGTCCTGTTTTTAAGCTGTCACGTCTCTGAAAGTGAAAAGATTCTTTATAACTCCACTGAGCTGTGACTGATATCCTCTATTCATCGGTTATATAATGATTATATCCTTGGTTAGTCTAGGATAGCCTTTTTAGTGGAAAACCCTGTTAGACGCTGTAAGGTGCTGTCGTTGTTTTCCAATAATTGTTTATTGCTTTAGTTAATTGCATTATCAACTTAGTTAAAACTAAGATAACTCAAATAAACCAAAAAAAAAAAAATAGAAGGGAAACCAAATCTCAGGTTTAGGGTTAATATAGTGGAAGATCTGACATTTAAAGACACCCATGGAAATCCTAGAAGGTCTACTCTTTTTTTTATGACAGGCTTTTAGCAAGCAATGCATACGCCGTATATTGTATGCCATTTACTAAAAAAAGACAAATTTTACGCCCTGTTTTTCACCAGAAACTTTGCTCAAGTATTCAAAATTGGAGTTGGAAAAATTAAACTTCTGCTGCTCAAGGTGCCGCATCAACCAATCAGAGAAGCTTATCTGGGGACTTGCAGGGAAACAGCCAGTGCTGCTCATGCAGAGCGATGTGATCACTCCATTAAAACAGTTTATTAATGCTTAAATTAACTTAAAATTTTGAATCCTGCTGGCAAATTATATTCGCTTTTATTCTGGTGCTTGTAGTTTGAGCCACGTACATAAAAAGTGCAAACATCTACTTCCTGACTGCACAGACGATGTTTTGAGGTGGACTTTCTTGCATAAAATATATTAAAACTACTTTTTACCCACTGATCTTAGCAAATATAGCAAAGCCGCACTCTGCCATTGAACACATGAGCAGCAGAAACATCAGACGCATCTGGACACACTTTACTGGACTCTGACCTTAATGTGTTCAAGCATCAAAAATAAAGCAGCAGAAGCGGGTGCGGTGCGAACGTAGCATTACACTTTCTGAGCGTTTGAATTAACCTATGTAACATAATATTGCACCTAAAAATGATCTCATGTCTTCCATATGAAATGCACACACTTACTACAAAAGTAGTGTTGTAACAAAGATAAAAAAATTTAGCTGCATTCCACTTTGAAAGGCAGGAAATGGTTTCAGAGTCTAAATTTCAAAATGTGATTATTGCCTACGCCTGTAAAACCTAAAGATGGGATACACCAAGGTGTACGCACTATGAAATATTCCTCTCTAGAAGCCTGGTTTCTGACTAAAGAAGCAACCAGAAAAATGCGAAATAGTTGTGTACATCTCTTAGAAAGACAAGAGTTAAAACATGTCGACATGTCGTCCGCTGCGTAAATGTAGTAAGAAAACATAAAACACATTGCAGTCATTGCCGTTTTCCTCTCTGGGTGTGTTGCACATGCTCTGCACTTGAAATCCACCATTGGAGCTAATATTACTTTCAACACTGAATATGTTATTGTGATGATGACAGTTGTGATTCAGAGTTGTGCAGAGGAAACACAGACTTCTTCCTTTTCCTTAAAGGTAGTGGAGGATGTAATTTTTCAAGGTGGATCTTAAAAATAAGTCGATCTCTTAAGTGTCAATCATTCTGGTGATATGCTTACGTAACGCCATCCTAAGTGCTCGCCCCCATTTTCACTTACAGGTGGTGAGTCTGACAGGATAATACAGGAGAGAAAAATGTCGAATCCTGCTGGCAAATTGTATTAGCTTTTATTTTTCTGGTGCTGGAAAAATGGCAAATCTTCTTTTGGAAAGTAAGCTTGTATGGGCGATGCAAACAGCAGCTTTTAAACAGAGCGTGCACGAGGAGAAATGGGCTGCTGCTGCATGCTCTCGCAGACGTTTAATAGGCGTTCCCTCTCGGGAGCGGGTACAGGGTTGTGCATGTGTATTTTTATTTAAGTGGAGAGGGCAGGTTTTTTCAAAAATTCGCGAAAATCCTCCATTATACCTTTGAGGGTCATAAACAAACTAGGGATGCAAATTTGACTGATTTTAATCTTAACTGTGATAAAATGTAGTATTTCAGTAGTTTAAGCATTCTAAAATGTTTGCTGCCAGATTGTGTTTTTATTTTCTAATCCAGAATTATAGATTATATTCAGTAACAAATATAGGCAGTAACAAATATTCCCGTCTCCAAAAAGCAGCAAGACAGAACAATACCCAGCTGTATTTTAGACTTTATAACTGTGTGAGCAGGAAGGCTTTTACAATCTTCAGAAGGATATGGTCTGTCTGTTTGACTTGTCACCAGCTATTAAATATCTCAGACAGGTCTGCTTAGACTCTCCGGGGCAGTGGAAATAAGGGTATGAGGCTTTTTGCCAGGGGCAGTGAGATATGGTCTATTTTACAGCGTCAACTCAACTGATTAAATGAGTCTAAACATTTTCCAATCCTTCAAAGTAAGAGCCTCTGGCATTCTGTGCCCTGAATCAACAAGAGCAAATATGAATGATCTTTAAAACGGCTTTAAACATAGATTTCTGACCTGAAATCTGTGTTCAGAATAAAGACATCTGATGTATTTTGATTATTACATTATGAAAAGTACAAGATAGATAGAGAGCTATTCATGAAAACACTGTTGCCATTGTATTGCAATATGCAGAAATCATAAGACATATCCTTTTCCCATGGGGTTTGTTATTTACATTTTAAACTTCTACCTAATTTGTTTACAGTCATTGTTATGGACAGTGTTGATCAAATCTTAAGTTTGACAATGTATTTATTAAATGTAATTATGCTTAAACAAGTTGGCACAAACTTATTTAAAATCTTTGACCCATGTTTAATTTTAGAAAACTGTGATATTGAGCACTCCTAAGAACTCCTAAGAATAGCCTTCATCAACATAAAGGAAAAAAAATGCAAAAGACTTTTATAACAAAATTTTAATAATAGTGTAAAAAATTCGCATTTTATAAAAAAGCGTACAATTTTTAGTGTTTCACAAAGATATTTTAAAACTAAGCAGTTTGACAACTCATCAATAAACTATAACACAGTTGCTGGTTATTTTTAATCCCACGTAGACGCTGGGCAAAACCAACTACAATAAAAGATATTTTCCAGGTGGGAATGTTCTTTTTATTTTTGCAGCAGCAGCCAGATAAATTACTTATCTGCTGTGTTTGATATGAGCCTGAAGCAGAAAAAAACTTCATAGTTTGAAGCAGCTTATTTATCAAATTTGTATAACTTTAGCAGTATTTACTAATATCGTAACCTTTTGTGTGTTTTGCTCATATTTTTCGTCCCTTTCAATATTACAGTATTAAGCCGAATACTTATCTCACTTCTAGTCACTCCTGGAATAACACTCCTTGTTTAAGAAGATATAACCTGTTATTTTACTTATATATTATCTCTGAAATTGTATTTAAATTAATATTAAATAATTTTTAGGAGAAAATTAATTACTGGAGCTAATCTGTACCAAATTTCATAGCCGCTTTTTTTATTTTCTCGCAAGGGTACAAATGAGGATTTGGCTTGTTGCATTGACATGGTTTGTGGTTTGATATGATTAGTTTAAAATTGTTTCATGGTTTTTACATCACAGGTATAAAGTTGCAGATTAGTCCCTGATTGTTGGAATCAACATTAGCAAGGAGGGCTAATGCTAGCACTCAGCCAGGATTGATTTCAGTGTGTAGAGCGCGCTCATTTGGCCATTTCTGATTTTACCAACGAGCCAACATGAAAAAGCAGCTGCTTTTTGTGTCTCTGCTTCTGGTTCATTGAACCCCAGTCAGCCTCAGCAGATGGCCACTCATGCTGAGCCTGGTTCTGCTAGAGGTTTCGTCCTGTTAAAAGGGAATTTTTCCTCTCCACTGTCGCTACACACATGCTTAGTGTGAGGGATTGCATTCGAGTCAATGAGTCGATGCTATCAACTGGTTTTCCTTAGATAGAAAACTTTGAATCAATTTGAATGTATGATCTGGTGAACTGTAAAGTGTCTTGAGATTTGTTGTGAATTGGCGCTGTATAAATAAACTGAATTGAATTGAATGATTCCTTTAGATCTGTGAACCACCATGAAGCAAGAAATAAAGATTACAGTTCTTTGTTTCTTATTCACCTTTTCAAAACATCTTATGTAGTTTTAGTGGCCAATCAGAAAAATAAGTTCATTTTATTCTCCAACACTAAAGGACTTAAATAGATTAAAATTAAACTAACATGAAACTGAAAGTAATTGTCTACAGCTGATTTCACACGCTCTGCTTTACTGGAAAGATAGTTCCAGTGGCCTCATATGGGGACATTTATTTTATTCCTTTTTTCTTTTCTTTTTTTTTTAAGTCTGTTTATTAAACTTATTTTGTCCTACTAATCGCATATGCTATATAAAAGAAAAATTGCTCCTCAAATGACGTTTTTTGTCTCAGGAGGAAGAAAAAAAATTGTCTGGAAATTGCCCCCCCCTCCTTAAAGCCCAGCTTTTTCTCATACAGTTTATACACAAACAGATGTGTTTGTGTCATCCAGTGCTTGGAGGATAATAGTCTACTACTTTAGAGGTCAAGTGTCTTTTAATCTACAGACGATTCTCGATCTCAAAGCCTTTGTGTCTTCAAGCTGCTACTCTACGCACAAGCGCAGAGTCTGACTCTTGTGTATAAAGACAACCTGAAGCGCTGCATTAGTCAAAGACATGATTATAGGTGAATACAACCAGGGACACTACAATTATGCCCGTTTTCAGTGAATACACTGGGGTTATTTCTCTCCCACCTGACATTATCTCAGTTTTAACCACTGGTTGGGATTTAAATCAAAGACTTGAATTATCTTTCTTTGAAAAATAAGATATAATCATTTTATGTGAACAAGATGAGTGCACACAATGCACTCACCTCCCAAATACAGGAAACTGATTTCATTTGCACAGATTATCACTCGTAGGTGGACCTGCTCCACATTGATTTGGTGTCCTTTATTTCTCAAGTCCTCACATGCTGCTTACTGAGTACATTTAAAGGTTGCAATTACCAGGTGATTAGACTTAATTTCAGCTATTCTTCTCTACCTTGTTCAGTTGGTCAGTATGCAAATTCTCACAGTCATTTTCATACCAATTTTGTGTTGCGAAGCAGATAAGGTACATGTGGTGACTGTGTTTCTATGTGCTTGTTCTTCAGCTGTCGCAGCAGCAACAGGAAGAGTCTCGGTGTTGGGACACCCTCACCCACGCTCTCACGGCCACTTTCCCCACTCTCCCTCAACACAGGTAAAATAGGTTTTGATTTAAGGTTATGTCTTCTGCAGAGCTGGAGCATTGGCAGGCATTCATTCTGCATAGCAATCATTCAAAGCCAATTTATTTGATTCATTTTAAATTCTGCCTCCACAAGGATTCAGAGCAGTTTGACTTTAATGTAAATAGTCTGATTTCAGCTGTGAAAAGACTTTGATTTCCTGAAATCATCCTGTAACGTGTTCGCAAAGCGTCCTTAAAGGGTTAAATTTATACTGCTAATCATTGGAAGCTGTGAAGCTGCTGTGACCTTATTTTTTTTTTTTTTCAGCTAAATCTGATATGATTTAAACTTGGATTAGTCATCAGATTTTATTTTTTTTTAACTTGTGAGATTATGCAAGAGAAACTGTTATGAAATAGATAGATAAGCAGTAAGTCATCTGCATAGAATTGCGTAATGCTAATACAGTGAATTTAAGGAAGGCAGGGCAATGAGCTACAGCTTTTGAGTTTAATTAGGATGTGGTCGTGCTGAAAAATGTTTCAGGCTGAAAATATAGATGTTTAAAAGCTGAATCCCCAACCTCGTGTTTATTTTATGTTCCAACTGTTGCTTTATCTGTAGATGCATAATGTAAACAATAAATATGGCCTTTATCAATTTGTGTTCAGACCATTTTTCAAGCTTAAGCCCCTGTCACACCTTGATCATTTAGCCATCGTATGCCTGACGTCCCAGAATCTCATAAAACGCTGGCATAAGCTGAACTTTCAATGCATTTTTTCAATTTTGGACAAATGCATAGAGTATTCATAATGAGTCCAGAGCATATGTCCAACGACAGCCTAACTTGTGCTTAATGCACGGCAGCGTAATGCCCATGAAAGGATGCACAAAGCCAGAGTCCTGAAGGGGGCAGGGATGCGCCTGGAGGTGCCCGGCCTGCATAAAAAGATTTCTTTAATCGCTGTATTAAGTTAGAAATGCGTTCAGCGGTCTTCTGGAACACGTTAAATACATTGATATGCGTTGGAGATAAGTTCTTGATAAGTTACGCATAAGTTATTCCTAGGTTTTGGACAAGCTAGACACCATGACTTATGAGTTACTTACACTTAATGTATGTCAACGATCAGATAACTTACCCTTAATTTATACTTGCCCCACGTATTAGCATACCCTGTAGTCTCGATTTACTTGCCGTATGTGGACGTGTCCCAGTGTACTTCAGTGTGCTCATCACTTATACAGAACTGACCAATAACTTATAACGTATGCCAGAGTTTTTGCCAGATTTTTCCTACGTTAAGCATACGCTGGCTAAATCGTCAAGGTGTGACAGGAGCTTTAGTCAGGGCCAGGAAAAGGTTGTTGAGTTTGTTTAAAATTTGAATGCAACAGCACAAAAGAAAACTGGATTTTTTTTTAAATGTCGTAATGGTATTCACAGTAAAAAATGAAGACAACATTGAAAACCTTTGAAAGAACAAAAGAAAAACTGGGGGAGTACTGCAACAGAGAACTTAAAACAGACTGCTAAAACATCTGGGTTATTGTAAACAGAGGTATACAGAAATAAGGAATGACTCGGTCATTAGTTCAGTTTGAGATTTCTCCATATTTGTGTTATGTTTTTGCTTTTTCAAACCGCACTGTATGCAGCACACGGCCCCTTAACACTATCAGGCAGCTGCGCTCGTTTAGAACAGTTTGGCTCAAGAGCTCTTCATAGCAGCAGTGTGCAGATGCGCTCCCTTTTGAACTCAATCATGCTAAGGATTATCTAATCACTGAGAAAAATCAAGCTGTAATTGGCCACTCAGCTGGCTGCCTGTAAACAAACACAGTCTCCAGGGTACCCCTATCGCTACACCCCAGTAAAACCATCCAGGCTGAGGCTCTCCCCTGAATTCATTCTTCACATACTGGTATTGTAATGTGTTGAAGAGTAATGTTAAGCTCAAATATCGGCTCTTAAGAGTGCCTGTCTTTAAGGTTTGAAGAAATTATAATTTTTATTTTTTTGGGAGGGACATAACCAAATGCAAACAGAAACAAGACATTGTTTGATGTATTATTATGTGTCTGTTTTTCCAGCTGAGAATTGTTCGGCTAATGACTTTTTGTTTCCTTGTTTAGCTGTGAGCAGCCCTCTAGACAGCCCTCGAAATGTGTCAACCAGTGCCTGTCTCAACTTTCCATTTGCCCGAAGGTATGCTAACTCTTACTGTAAAGCTTGTTTTTCTTGTTGAGCTGCATCCTAGGTTGTTCCCAGCAATAATTTTTTGGTGATGCTGTTGCTTGATTTAGTTTTTGAATCAACTGCGTGTGACTTTTTTTCTTGTTTGGTGGAAATTGTGTTTCTTTTTCTCTTCCTTACCCTTAAAACCTACAGTCTGTAAGAATGCAGAACCTGTTTTTCCCTCACTGTCTGAGATAAGATCATACAAAACTTTTTTTGTGTTTTAGATCAGTTAGGATTGCTAAACAGGGTTTGACGTTAAGGATTTTTTCACATTTCATTTGCCCAGAAACAATTTTTACTTGCCCAGTATAATGTTTGATAAATATAATTCTTAATATTCATTTTTGTATATATATCAATGAAACATGTTTGTTTTTTAAATGTTTTTTGTAATTCAGTATTTTTTAAGTTTACAGGTTCCTGGTGTGTATATGCATGCGTCAGATAATGAACTCAAGCCTACATTACCGTGTTAACATGCTTTTCAATCCTTCTTGTAC
>NW_015151878.1:39093-60888 GCF_000732505.1 Cyprinodon variegatus
GCCATCTGGCGGAAAATCACCCGGCTTTTTCAAATCACGCGAGAATGTATACAAAACAACAAAAATGGGTCGTTTTCATCGAATGTCGGTGATTTTAAAGTAATTTTGAGTGATAAATAATTTGTTTTTTGCCATCATTGCACTTGCCCGGCGGGCAAATGCAATGAAATTTGTACTCTCCGAACAATAAAAACTACTTGCCCCGGGAGCCCCTGCTAAAATTGTTTAATTTACATCCTTGCTATCTATTTTGTGAAGTGCATGAGTCCTTCCTGTTCCAACAGCTATGTTATTAAGTCCTCTTATAATACATAATAAAACACAGTCATTAGCTGCTCATTTCAGTCAGATCAATAGACATAAAGGACCAACTTTAGGAGCTTGATGTAAATACCAAAACTTCCATGAGATGACATGCTGTTTGTTTACATTAGCATGTTTCAATAAGAATCAATCGATTGAATAATAATAAAGTCTTTATACACTAAATTGGATATGCCTCCAATTAACACAGCTGCTCTAAATTAACCTATCAGAACCTTGTTAATCCAGGAATTTATCATAATTATTCTTAGTGTATGTATTCCCTCTCTTATCTAATCCTGACTAATCTAAAGCAAGTTTAACTAGAGTGCACAGCCTACTGCCCCTTATTGTGACCGACAAATATTAGTCACGCATAATCTGGCGTATTACTCAAATTTAAAGAATTGCTTCTTTGCATCTGGTAAAAATCATAAAAAATGCTTTCATATTTAATTGCACAGCATGTCTCTGCAGCCTCTGGTGTCTGTTCTGCTCTCAAACTGCACTCTGCTTTCTTGTTTGATCACAAAATCAAGACTTTGAGTGAGGCATGGCTACCCTTTCTGTTTATTTTTTTTTTGTAATTTATGTCTTTATTATAATAGGTTCCTATGCTTTAGTTGTCAATTTTCACTGCTGTTTATGGGGGAACTGCTTTTTCTGCCAAATAATATTAAAGAATCCTTTCAAAAATTGCTGTATCTGGATTATGATCTGGATCAACACCAGAATTTAAGGTATTATTCCTTGGACTGGGTTATGCCTCTGTTAAATATCTAATTAAAATCCGTAACTTTTCAAGTAAACCATAATCTCCTTGGGGAGGTAATACAGTAGTTGACTATTTATCTTCTGTATAGGTTTATATGTATGCGATCACCTAGCTCAACTTAAAGCAGGTAAACTGTTTTTGTAGCTTTTTATAACTTATATAAACCCATTAAACACGAAAAGAGATGAAATAAAAAGCGTTTTCCTCGATTCTGCTTTAGTGGGTCTTCCTGGAAAGATTAGGTGTGTCCTGCAGCTGAAGAGGCAGACAGCCTGTAGGACAGACGGAAAAGGAAAGGAAGGAAGGAGGGAGCGGCAGCAGAGCGGTGACTGAGGCTGACTCAGCCCAGAGCGCTCACACACCCCCCCTCCCCACCCCCCGTGTATGCCAGGTCTTCTTACAGTTGACTCCCCCTCAGCAGGTTGCGTGCAGGCAGACCGAGGGTACCCCTGTAGCCCGCTCTCACATCATTCAATCTTGTTCCCATGGTAACAGGCTTGTCTCGCTGCAGGCGTGCAAGCCCATCAGGAAAGCTGTACCTCGCAGAAACTGGAGAGCAGTCATTAAAGGCTGATAAGAGATTTCGGTGCCTCCCCTTCAACCCTTCGGCTTTAGAGACAATTTTTGTTGAGTGAAGTGAAAATTTGATCTGATATAAAAGCAAACAGATTAATATTTAATTTGGACATTTTGCCTTTTAAATACCATCAAACAATTCAGTTGATGCTTGTATTTCTTTAACTGTATTCAACCATCGATAAAATCTACACCCATTTATAAATGTCTCTGTTCTCATCTCCCTAAGATGCCATAATTTCAACGTTAAAAAAAATTATTCCTGTGTTGTCTGCTTTTAAAAGCAATATTCTGAAATTAATTTGTGCCGTCTAACTCTGTATGTGGACAAATGAGAGCTGGCAAGGAAGGCAGCATTGTCAGTGCTAATCCCTCAGATGAATGCCAGAGGTCACAGGATCACTTGTGCAAGAGTCGGCAAACTCACATAATCTCTGTCTTTGCTTTTCTCTTTTCCTCTTGCTGTCGTGATCTCAGTCACTTGGCTCGTGCTGAAAGGTAGCTTCTTTTTCTACTGAATCCATCCATGTCTTTTCTGTTTGTTTTTAAAACTGGTATTCCTCTTGCCAGACAATAAATGCTGTAAATAAAAAAAGGATGATGAGAAGAACAATTCTCATGTGGGAATATGAGCAATAATACTCTGCTCATATAGTAACAGGGTTGTATATTATATAGAGATCCTCATGTCTCAGTTACTAAATATCTATGTATGTGTGTATGTATGCTTCTGAGGCTTATATAACACACTTCTTGTGTTTCTCAGAGCTGAGGGCCGACGATGGTCTCTGGCTTCCCTTCCTTCATCCGGCTATGGAACCAATCCGCCCAGCTCCACCGTCTCGGTAAGTTACCCACAGATTCACAGCAATGTCCTCGCCGGCTGATGCAAGGCAGCCAAACCGTTTTTTCACACTTCAGTCAGCCAAAGTAGCACATTTCGTTTGTGCAATGAGGGCCAGAAAATGCCAGGCCCAAGATGACAAACCGCTAATTGTTTATCTGCATCGTCTGCTTCAGTGAGTCACTCTCACAGTCTTTGAACGCCGGCATCAGAAGGAGAACACTCAGTCTGGATGGGGAACAAAAAAGGGCCTGTTTAAAGAAGAGGGTTTGTGACAGCTTTTCATGAAAACCCTATTATATATGTGACAATACCAGTTGATAGAAATGTTGTGCTTGGAACTGAAGACTTTTGACAATGTCAAAATGCCAAGTTCTGGTGAAAACTTTCGGTTAGCAAAGTTGATCATATAATCTGAGTAAATCCTTTTTATTAAGGTCATTTATTAGTCAGGGTCAGACAGTTTAGACCCAGATGCCTCTGAGGACAGATGATGTCTCCCTGCCCTATATGGACAGAAAAAAATGTCCCACTTCCTGCCCAGTCATCCTTTTCTTGTTATGATAATCTGTCCTTAAAACTTAACAGATTGGAGACATTTTACACCATTGTCTATTAAAGTTGGAGAAACTTTAGTCTTTCTTTCAGTAGAAGTAGTTACAGAGTTGGTTCAGGGCTTTTGAAGTAAATTATTTTACCAAGTTTGAAAAATTGCGTTGCCTTTGTTTATTTAGTGCTCGACATAAGGAGCTATATTTATTTTTCTGTTTGTCCTGAATCCCGGACTCACAATAAAAGGTATTCGTTCCTCATTTTTGAGTTCATAGTTCATCAGAAGTCCTCCACAGGCGCCCTGTGAGTGAAGCAGACAGGAAAGGAAGTCCAACCTGTCGGTTCATGTTTGATGTTTTCAGCATTATTAGCTCCGAGTCATGCCTCTGAGATGGCGAGACTAACAAGTAACAGCAGCCAAGAAGGAAACACTTTTTCATGACTCTCTGATGTTGACATAAATTTCTCCACAAACATCTTGTCGAAATGTTGGGCTTGAATCACAATTCCCCTCTTTGCACCGTGACTCACTCAGTGTGAAACAATCAGTTTCCTTTTGTGTTGTTTTTTCGTTGCACTTCCTTATCCCCGCTGATGTGTTTGGAGTCATAAATCAACCCCTTCTTTTTATTTAAATAATTACTGTTTAAAAAGTTTGCAATAGTTGCTTCTGGCATCAGCACCAGACGAACTACGTCTGTTCGCCTGGGGAAGACATTTGTGGAAGTAGAAGGTAAATAAAAGTGAAAGTAGGATCTTAATGATGATCTAATTTTGTTTTGGTGTGTAGTCATCCTCGTCCTCCCAGGAGCGTCTTCATCAGCTTCCCTACCAGCCGACACAAGATGAGCTTCATTTCCTCTTCAAGCACTTCCGCAGCACAGACAGCATAACTGATGAGGATGGGAGGCCCTCTCCGGTCATACGGCCTCGTTCAAGGAGCCTCAGGTAGACAATCCCTAAAAATATGAGGGACCTGCAGACATGATGCAGTGAATGAAATTACATTTTGATGGAGGAGATTTTTAGATCTGAATTGTGTCTTAAAAAAATAGATGAATCAGAGAAAAAAATGTTTCCTCTCCAGATTTTATATAATGTATTGTTCGACTTTAGCTATGTTATTAGATTAGATTAGATGAGCTTTATTGATCTCACAGCGGAGAAATTCACTGGTCACATATTGGCATATTAATAAAAGAAGGTGCAAACAAGGAGGAAAAGGTGTATTAGGAATAAAAATAAATAAAAAGAATAAAAATAAGAAATGAAAAAATATAAAAAATTACAAGGGAGTAACAGAGATTTAAGGTGACATATAACCAATCAGGATGGCTTATATACAGTCCATCGATTATTAAAAAATCGATCCGTCCTTCCAGTGATTTATTTTTTTTTTTTTTTGCATGGTCAGTCTTATAGAGAGAGCAATACATCACCTTGCCAATATTTTTGGCTGATATTAGTTTATTTTTTTATGTTCATACATGCATGCATTCACCAATTCATTAGTGCATTCAGAAGCCATGCCTTCTGATCATGTAGGGGAGCGCATTACTGTTCCCTTCATTCACTATCCTTTGTTCTAGTGTAACATTTATTATAATTATGTAATTTTTATCACATAAATGGAAGAAGGGAAAAAAATATCAGCTAAAAGAATCAGCTGCACATATTGGGGATCAATTAAACTGATTTCAAAATAGTCCTTAAAAAACCAAACTATCTGTTGTTTGGCCTCTGTAGAAATATCTGCGATAAAATGATAATATATTTTTGGTTATATTCTTCAGCACATATGAGTCTGGAGAATCTAGAAATATGTCATTAGAAAATGTGAGTTTTTTATTTTATTAATAAGAGACAAAGCTGTCCGTATATTGAAAGAAGTAAAGACAAAATGTAAAAAATCTTTAAGCAGATACCATCCAAGCATTCATCTGAGCAGAAGTGTAGCGACAGCAGCCCAGCTGAAGAAGTTAACATGATAGTTTTTAATCCCTTGATGTGATGCTGTTTTTATTTTGTTTTTCTGTTGGTGAAAATATGAGATTGATATTTTATGCAGATGGTAAACTGTAATCCCTCTGAAGCTGCAGAGATGTTGTGTGTGTTATGCAATGAAACCTCTGGGATTAGTTTCAGATAGAGCCTGCAGGTTTTAGACATGTTTGCAGACCGCCGGATGTCATGGTGACCTGAACAAACTCGTCTTTTAGCACCTCTTACCTCCCGATGTCGGCACGTTCGTGTTGGGAGGCAGGCAGGTGGGGATCTGACTGCAGAGCAGTGCCATCTTGACAACTTTTGTCTGTTGGCTCTGCTCTGCGCTGTTTGTGCTCTGCCTGAGTGCTCCATGTTCTGGCACCATGGTGTGCAGTACGTGGGCGGGCTAGCTAACAGAGCGCCTCCGGGATGAAGCTGTCGATCTGTATTTGAGGGTGGGTTGGTTTTTTTGGGAAAGGGGACGTGATCGGAGGCCTTGACAGCAACAAAGCTGTCTTTTTTTATGATTAGAAAATAAATAAATAAAAAGAAAACATAGATTAAAAAAAATGGCCAGGGGAGTCTGTGTGCATGTCATAAGTTTCCCCCCCATCTGTTCTGTTTAAAGCTCCTTCAAGCAAGTATATGCAGTTCCAATATGCTTATCTCATAGGCTTAAATGCTGAAGTGGTGTTGCAGTACATGACTAATTGATTGGTGTTGATGACTCACACAGTTTGGCAGAGAGGAGCCTCAGCTGCTGGAAAAGATATGTTTCATATAGAAACTTTGAAGCTTGTCGGCTCAATCCAGTTTGGGTGCAGCTTTTCCAGCTTAGCTGCTGTCAAATTGAAATCCCGGCTCAGCTTTTGACAGAACACAATCTGAGGCGGTTTTGTTGACCTAGTAAAAAAAGCCTTCTCTGTCACACCTGTAATAAGTTTTGTTTGTGTGTTTAGATGAGCTGAAGCTAACAGAAAGCTGGTGTGTTTAGAAAGGAACGACCTGACTGTAACATCAGGTTCAGTGGATACATGTCAGCAACAGACATTAAACGTACAGTGGAGGATTTTCGCGTATTTTAAAAAAAAACCCGCCCTCTCCACTTAGAAAAAATACACAACCCTGTACCCGCTTCCGAGAGGGAACGCCTAATAAACGCATGCGAGAGCATGCATGAGCCTGTTTCTCCTCGTGCACGCTCTGTTTAAAAGTTGCTGTTTGCATCGCTCATACAGGCTTACTTTCCAAAAGAAGATTTCCACTTTTTCGACTGTGTCAGACTCACTGCCGCTAAGTGAAAAGTGGGACAATCACGTAGGACTACTTTCGTAAACTTACGTAAATGATTGACAATTAGGAGGACCACTTATGGTCTGTACTTATATAGGGCTTTTTTTAAGTCAGGAGAAATGACCAAAGCACTTTACACTACATTCAGTCCCTCTGACCACCATCAGTGGACAATGCAGGTGAATCGTCTTATCCAAAGACACAACGACACTGAAATCCGGGGCTTGAACCGTCAGCTCTTCGATTTCAGGGCAAACTCCTGCACCCGACGCCACTGTCGCCCCTATTTTGATGATCCACCCAGAAAAAGAATATTCTCCACTTTACCTTTAAAACTGACTGAACTCTTCCTGTTGTATGTCGATTATGCTTACAGAACATTATTTACTATTATGAGGATTTTTATCACCTTTACTTTAGATGCTCAGGGAAATCCCAGATGATGTCAGGTGTTACAGTTACAGTCCACAACCTTTAATTAAACACAGACACACCTTTTGATGTTTTTTTTTTTATTTTTTTTTTTATGGCAGCACCTCAAAATCACTGCTTCCCTGAGGGAGATCAGGAAAAAAAAAAAAGCATTGATCTGTTAATAGATTTTCCAGATTTCTGAAGTGGGTAAGATAATCATTACCTACCGTAGAAAGGGTAGTGCTGACATGAGCCGACAGGCCGCTCAGAGGGAGACACCATAACTTTAAATGAAACAAAAGCCAGACGGCATCTTAGAGACGCACCCAGGACAAATAGCTTTCTTTCTTTTTTTCTGTTTCTTTTTTCTTTTGCCGACGCGTCCTGTTGTATGATAAAACTAGGTTTGAAGTGATTCACCGTAGCCACCTTTTAAAGGGAAAAACATCATTCCAATCATTTAGTGTGGCCATCATGTCGGTATTTAGCTGCATAAAATATAATAAGTAATGATTTCGAAATATTAAAGTGACATCTTAGAAAATACCAGTTAAATATTGTGAGAAATGTGCTCTGAATTTAAAATAAAATTCTTCCAAACACCTGAGAAAATGTTGAAGCTGAAAACAAGCAAAAAAATACAAAATAACCAAATTTAGTTTGATTAGATGAATATTAGAAAACAGTTATATATATATATATATATATAAACAGTATATGTAAATATCTTGGTCCAGCTGTATTGACTTTCCCCTTTAATCCATGTTCTGCTTCAGAGGACAATCTGATTTAATTATGTATTGATTTAAAAAGTAACAAAGTCGATCAATAGCCTATTATTAACTTTTTTCTTTGTTTTTCTTGTAGTCCTGGAAGATCAACGGTCTCCTTTGATAATGAGATAGTCATGATGAACCATGTTTACAGAGAGCGTTTCCCAAGGGTAAGTATTAAAAATACCAAACACACTTTGCTTCTGTTACACACATTCGCATCTAAACTTAGCTTGTTTAATCTGTATATAACAAAAAGCAACTCATTTAAACATCTTGTCCTTAGACTTTTTCTAACAGAGATGCTTGGTCCTAAGTGTCACAAGTCTGAACAGGTGTTAAAAAACTTGTTTAATGAATCACTGGTAAAGATTTTAGCCATATGAGTCCACCCACAGGAAAAAAAGGACATTTGCTACCATGAGAGAAAAAAAAATCAATTACTGGTCTGTTGATTTTTATTTATTTATTTTTTTAAATGTGTTCTTGTTTTCTTTTAAGGCCACGGCCCAGATGGAGGAGCGCTTGTTGGAGATTGTCACCCATTACTCTCCAGACAGCTCCCTCCCCTTGGCGGACGGCGTGCTGGGCTTCATCCAGCACCAGCTGGTGGAGCTGGTCAGAGACTGTCTGGACAAGTCTCAGAAAGGCCTGGTTACTTCCCGATATTTCGCCGAGCTGCAGGAGAAGCTGGAAAAGCTGTTGCATGAGGTGAGACAATAGTCAGCTGATTAAATGTCACTGCTGAGATTATGTCACATATTGTTCTGGTATAAAATAGACCTCGCTGATTTTTACCCTTCATATTTAGGCACTGATTAATGAGCTGAGGGTGAGCTTTCTAACTCGTGTTGAAGTTCTGGAGCAGATTGATTGGGCTTAAGCGAATTGTGCAGCGAGTCAGGTCACTCAATAACCATCTGATAGCCAAACGGACACACAGCAGATCTGCTAGCAGAAAATCTGTAAAACAGCTGGAGGTGTTTTAACTCTGGGCTTAGTGTCATGGAGAAAAACCTTTATCGCTTTGAGTTTAACACATGGAAATGATTTAAATCTAAGATATAGACCTTATATTACTGATTAAATGGTGACATAAATGGCATGGAAGTCAACTCTAATCCATCGATACACAAACATGTAAAAGCCTAGAATTTAAATCTAGTTTAGCTTCATTGTACTGACAATATCCCATTAACCAAAGCAGCTCCTTTGTTTTTCTGCCTGTTGCAGACAGAAGGCACGGCCATCTCGCTTTATATGCAGCTGAAATGATAAGTCTGTTCTTAAAGAGTGCTGCACATTTCCTTTCTACAAACATGGATTCATTTTCCTTTTTATTGTAGATAAAGATTAAGGAGAAAGGAATCACAGAAATCTAACACCGTGCCTGCACCATTAGAACAGAACCCCATGGGGCCATAGTTGCTAGACTGGTTTCAGAACTGCTGAAACCTTCCGTCATATAATATCCTTTTCTCCTTCTTTATGGAGCAAAGACTGGAGCTCTGCTTCCCTTACCAGAGGTCGCTGTGCACGGCCTTTCAACTGGTTCCTCTGACTGATGTTTCCAACATGGAGAGCCATGCTGTGGGAACTAAGAGAGTACTGACCCATTACTGTAACTAAGCTCATGCTGCCTCAGAAATACACTTAACAAGCCAGAATGCAGCAGCTTCTTTCTCTTCTAAAGAAACAATATTAGAACAGTGAACAGTATGCAGTTCAGTGGAATTAATTAAATTGCTTTAAATGGAGTCTGTTTGTTAAAAGCAGACTTTTTTATACATGTTGTTTTGTTTTAAATGTTAGTGTGAATGCTGTGTTGCCTGATAACACGATAGCATTTTTGACTCCAGGTTTTATAAACCTTCTCAATCCAACAGCAGCCCAGCTGGGGCAGAGTAACTAACTCTTTCCAAACTTTGGTTGCCTGTATCTTCTCCATAATTGTCCTCATTGGTACTTTTCAGTTAAATGAGCAATTTTGGTGATAACCTCAAAACTTTATTGCTTTATACATTTTGAATTGCCTGCTCTTGTAAAACCCATATTTTTCTTTTAAAGATTACATTTTTTTTTTAGATGAACTGGAAAAAAATCAAAATCTAGATAAGTCATTTTTTCTTAAAATAAGTGCATTTGTTCTTGAATTCAGGAGATAAAAGAGACATTTTGCCAATGGAACAAGATAATTTAGATTTAAAATTAGAAAACAGAATTCGATTGTCTTATTATAAGTGCATCTAATCTAATTATCTTATTGTAATAGTAAAAATACATTTACCTATTTAAATCAAAGGTAAATACACTTAACTTTAAGAATTTTTTTACTTATTTCTAGATTGTTTTTCCAGTGTGGGACTTAAAAAAGTCGCTCTTTCAGTGTTTCATAGTAAAGTAATCATTTCAATACACCTCCTTAGAGTAACAAGTTGAGAAAAACCAGATGAGTTATTTGTTATTTTATTTAAATTTTTTAGCTACCTTGTTTGTGACTGTCCCCTCTCTGCTCCACCCTTCTCTTTCCATCTCTTCTCTTTTTCTCAGGCCTTTGACCGCTCCGAAAGCGAGGAGGTAACCGTCATCACCCAGCTGGTGCGGAAGATCCTCATCATAATCTCTCGGCCGGCTCGTCTTCTTGAATGTCTGGTAAGTTGCAGAAGAGGATCATCTAATGTAAACTAAGATTATTTTGGTTTTAAAATGTCTGTTTTTAGATTGATCAATGCAGAACTGAGATATCCTGCCCTTGTATTTGTTACAACTTCCTTTCTATGTTTAATAAATCAGTAAAAAGTCTCAAGCCTTTGATTGAGGTTCTAATTAAGCTGCTAACTTTGACAGAAGTTTAGCCTCAGACTTTCCTCTTTGTTACTCCTGGATTCTGTTGACAGGAGTTTGACCCGGAGGAGTTTTATCACCTGCTGGAGGCAGCAGAGGGCCATGCCAAAGTGGGTCGGGGGATTAAGACAGACATCCCACGGTACATCATCAACCAGCTCGGTCTGACCCGAGACCTGCTGGAAGGTAAAGGAAAGCTAATTTATGGAATGTTGCTCACATAACGTCTAATATTTATGGATCCGTTTTAGTAGCTTGCTCTATAAGAAATTCAGAGATATTTTATTAAACACAGTGAGCGTAAAACTGGTCTTTCTACATATTCTATTATTTTGGTTCTAATAGCACATTTATGATCACTTATATCTAACTATACAAGGTTGATACATTCATGCTTACTCCATATGAAGAGGATGATCATACGCCTACATAAATTAGCATTTAAATGAGACATTGCCTAAATTCCCTAACACTTGAAGCTAATAAATTTGAGATGTAAAGACATGCTATGCCCATTTAGATAGATGTGTTGGTTTAAAAAACAAAATGGTGCTGATTTAATGAATAATTAGCTTAATTAGGTAAAAACACCTTGTCTCTTTTTAACGCATTTACTTAGCAACTGTATGCAGAGAAGAATTCATCCTTAGACTTCATCCATATGGAATAGAATACCTGATAATGGCCTGCAATGCCGTGCCGCATGAATTTACATGTTAATGTGCTTAATTTTATTGACGGGCTTAAAGCTCTGGGAGCATTTATGCTCTTATGTAATCAGGGTTGTGTTGAAGTAATGAAAGCCCTTTCCTTCCTGGAGAAAACATAATGCTTTTACAAGTGAGGTCACATCTTTGATTATCCTCTGGTTTAATTTTGGCCTTGAAGCTGTAGCTGTTTTGTTATTTTTCATCTATTCATTCCAGTTTGCTCTCTACAAACCTCTCTAAGAAAGTTTAGATGGGGTTTGCTTAGAGGTTTAGATGTGTAGAGCTGCACAGGATAGAAACTGAGATTATTTGTTGTGTTAACGATGGCTCTCTTATTCTGGTATGTGTAGACATGGTGCAGCTCGAACATGATGCCAGTCCTTTAGCTTCGGTGGAGCCAGAGGCTGCAGTAGAGGTAAGTCCTCAGTGTTTGGTACAAGCAGATGCATTGACTTTTCATTGAAAATAAACATCTTAATAACCTCTAAACAGACTTCTTTAAACGTGCTTCTTGATTTGATGGAGATTATATGAAATGCAATCAATTTTTAAGTCTCATAAGGTCACAACAAACTGATAAAATGTTTTTTTTTTCAGTTAGCAGTCATTAGCCTGGGCAGACTTGGTTGTTTATACAAACTTTTGCACACATTTCAACTGATTAATCATAAAATGGAGATAAATATCTTTCTATTATAACTATATTCTCATCTTACTACCGTTAAAATCTCAACTTGTCAAGCCAAAGACTCTTTTGTTTATAATGTGTTGTAGTATGTGGCACCGAGCTGTTATGTGCACGTTCTCAAAGGTCTCACATTTTTCCCACCACATCAAACCGATGCTTTTTTTTGGAATAAAATGTGAAGAATTTCAAGTCCAAACATCAAACTTCTAGCAGTTTTCCTCAAAAATTTAAAAAAGAATCACTTTTCAGAACCTTTCATGGTTTAGATAACATGAACAAGATAATTGCTTTAAAATCACTGGAGCTTTGCTTTTATTTATTATTTATTTATTTTTTTGACTGGTTTACCTTCTCACAACTTTTGAGCAACGCAGACTAAAGATATTTTATTGAAGTTAACTGTCAACATTAGGGACTAACAACTTTCTTAATGAACCAAAATGAAAAATCTATCTTTATATTTTCTTTTGCTGCAATAATTATTTTTATAAATATCTAACTTTGCACTTAAAGGCATTTCATAAATATAAAAACCTTAAAATAATTTTAATAAGATCCAAATTTTTCATGTTCATAAGTAACAAAAAGTGAACAATATGAAGAGAAACCCTTAAGGAATAATTATCTGCTTTTATTAACCAATTTATTAAAAAAATCTCATTATGAAGGCTGTAACTCTTCCCTGATCTTTATAAAGGACTATTTATACATTTTTAGAATTTTAATCTTTTAGATATCAGCATGCAGAAAATAGCTTTGATGTTAACAAGCTAACTATGCTGCACTCTATTTCTCTTACTTGCTGTGAGAAGTTCATAAAATTTAGTTTAATTTCCATCATTTGTTCAGAATAAAGCCCCCCAGACACTGACTCCAACCCGAAGGAAACCTCTAGAGAGTGATTTTGAGACCATCAAACTCATTAGTAATGGAGCTTATGGGTAAGAGCTTTGAGCTTTTCTTGCTTGGCCTAATAATTATTCTCCAAGTTATAAAAATTCACATAATCTTTATTTCATCTTGTTACAATATAGTAAGCTAAGCACTATTCTATGGGTTGTGTTCTGTTCAACCAGGGCGGTGTATTTGGTCCGCCACAAAGAGACACGGCAGCGGTTTGCCATGAAGAAGATCAACCGCCAGAACCTGGTGCTGAGGAACCAGATCCAGCAGGCGTTTGTGGAGCGGGATATCCTGACTTTTGCTGAGAACCCCTTCGTTGTCTCCATGTTCTGCTCTTTTGAGACACGCCGCCACCTCTGCATGGTCATGGAGTACGTAGAAGGTAAGTGAAATTTTGCAGTGAAAAACATTTGACTTAATCTGAACTGGGCTAATCTAACATTAGGACTGTAATGATACATCTTGGGGTCAAGCATCCAAATGGCACATCTTGTTTAAACAGCCTGTGATGTAAACTATCGGTTTTTATGATCTTCTGTTTTCTTAAGGTGGAGATTGTGCTAACCTGCTGAAGAATATGGGCCCTCTGCCTGTTGAAATGTCCAGAATGTACTTTGCTGAGACAGTTCTGGCACTGGAGTACCTTCACAACTATGGCATTGTACACCGTGATCTTAAACCTGACAAGTGAGAAACAACCTACCGTTGATTGTTGGGAAAATATTAGAAAGACAAACTGTTTAATTCTTCCACTCTTTATCATATATGATTAAAATTGGGAGTTATAATATTAAGATATTTGTTGTTTTTTTTCACCCTCCAGTTTGTTGATCACATCCATGGGTCACATTAAGCTGACCGACTTTGGCCTGTCCAAAATCGGCTTGATGAACATGACAACCAACCTGTATGAGGGTCACATAGAGAAAGATACAAGGGAATTCATTGATAAACAGGTGAAACTTATTGAAGGGGGACAAGCAAAAAACCGTTAAAGATTGAATGATATGATCCATTGCTGAACTGACCTCTGTGTTTCTGCAGGTGTGTGGCACTCCTGAGTACATCGCTCCAGAGGTGATTCTAAGACAGGGCTATGGAAAGCCAGTGGACTGGTGGGCCATGGGGATCATCCTGTATGAGTTCCTGGTTGGCTGTGTTCCTTTTTTTGGAGACACACCTGAAGAGCTTTTTGGGCAGGTCGTCAGTGGTGAGTGTTTATATTAACATGTATGAAGCACAAATACATGCATTACCACAGCAGTAATTACATGAATGTAGGAACCTGTCAGCAAACATTTCTTGTTCTCTTAGAGCTGGTGGCATTTAAGCTGGGAACTGGGAGTGCCTTGTTTATAACAGAAATAATTGGCTTCTACTCCAAAGATTTACTTATTATTTTCCAAATAAGAGAATTTAAGTTTAGCTGTTTAGTCACAAAAAATATTTTTACCCATAAATGTTAAAGATCATTTATACAGTGGATTCCATCTGTGATTTCATGCTTTTATTGCTTAGATGAAATCATTTGGCCAGAAGGAGACGACGCCTTACCTGCGGACGCCCAGGACCTGATCACTCGCCTACTGAGGCAGAGCCCTTTAGAACGACTGGGAACAGGTACTGAAAATAAAAATATTAGTTGATCCTATTTAAAAAGCTGTCAGAGAAACATAAGAGCTCTGATTTTTACCTAAGTTTGTAACTGGGTACTGTGTGCCTGTAGGTGGCGCCTCTGAGGTAAAACAGCACCCTTTCTTTGTGGGTTTGGACTGGAACGGACTCCTCAGACAGAAAGCAGAGTTCATTCCTCAGCTGGAAGCGGAAGACGACACCAGTTACTTTGACAGTAGGCTCCAGTTCTGTATAATATGTTGTTTTACTCCAACCTCTAACATTTAACACACATACAGTGCAATCCTACAATATTTTCCTCTTTTAAAGAACGAATGAAAGCATCATTTAGTTATTAAGAGCAAAATCTATATATTTTTTAACATTTTAATCTGTCAAACACGCATCTTTCAACTACATTAAATGTCTTTGCCTCAATTTAGACACATTTTGCTTCACTTTTTTATCTTTTGAAGATAATGATTCTAATAAAAGACAGCTAAAAAAAAATCAGTATCACCTCCCGCTTCAAACCTCCACACTAAATGTTAACCGGTGTAAGATCAGTGAACATGTGACATTTGAAGGCAAAGAATAAAAATGTTTGGCTTTTTAAAAAAGTAATGATGGCAGAAACCAGCCATTTATTTGCTGTTTAGAGTAAATAAATGTTTAGATTAAATAAAAGCAGTTTAGCATTTCTGATGTTTTCTGGTTGCAGTTTCTGCTTCGGGTGATTTTTAGTTTCTTCTCCATTTTTTTTTTTTTTCTCCATAAAGCTCGTTCTGATCGCTACCATCATTTGGCATCTGATGAAGATGAGGAAACAAATGATGAAGAGTCATCTTTAGAAATCAGGCAGTTTTCTTCCTGGTCGCATCGCTTTAGCAAGGTAAGCGCTGCTAAGTTCCACTTCATAGCAGCACTAGAAGGGAAAGCAATGCTGAATGTCCAGAACTGCTAATCGGTGTACAGCAGCTTCTGGTTTAACACTGTCTCTGTTGTTTCTCTGTGGAGGTTTACAGCAGCACAGAACATCTAGCAACACCGTCCAACCTCAGCTTCTCTTCAGACCGCAGCCACAGTGAAGAGAAGGAAGACCGCGGTGATATTGGAAGTCTGAATTTGTCTCTGAGTCCAGCAGATGGCTGTTTGGAGAACAGACACTCTGCACGCATGGCCAGGTAAAAACTGCTGGAAATATCCCAGCTGCAGATAAATCATCTTGATTTAAGCAGAGATCTGTGTGAAAAAGGGTGAAAGTTGATTCCTTCATTAAGTAGCTGTTGGGCTTTTTGTAGCCTTCGCCCGCGGGCCTCCTCCAGCTCCTCACAGTCTGAAAGGAGCGCCAGTCCACTGGTGATGAGCAGCACCCACAGCCTGGAAACGATGCCCCGCTTCGCCCTCTCCACCGATGATGAAGGTAGTCCCTGACTTCACACAGTCGATGCTTCATTACCAGTGGAAATGGTATTTACCTTCTGCACCGTGCCATCTGCAGCTGAAGTGGTGGTGTCAAACCTCAGGAGGATCAGGATTCGCAGCAACAGCACCGGGGCAAAACACTCATCCCCCAAGGACCCAGCAGGGCCTCGACGCTTCGGTAACCAGCTGGAGACACCGGACAGACAGAGGCCTCCCTGCGGAGGAAAGGTTCCAAAGTCTGCATCCGTCTCAGCCCTGTCCCTCATCATCACTGCAGGTAGACGGCAGTTCAGCTAAACATCAGCTGCTGCCTGGGATTTTAATCCTAGGAAAACACAAAGCTTAAAAACAAATGCTTAGATCACTAGAATATGGTTTAGACCTTTGAATAATAAAATAGAGATGAACTCTGTGTGGTGTTTGTTTCAGATGACTCGCCGAGCGGCCTCCAGCCCAGTCCCATTTCACCACGTTCACTGTCTTCCAACCCGTCGTCTCGTGACTCGTCTCCTAACAGGGACTTCTCCTTCAGCCCAGGCAGCTTAAAGCCTCCCATCATCTTCCACACCTCAGGAAAGAAGTACGGCTTCACTGTGCAAGCCATCCGAGTCTACATGGGCGACAGCGACGTCTACACCGTCCATCATATGGTGTCGGTGGGTGCTTTTGTTTTCTTTTTTTCTGATCTCAATTTAAAGTATTATGAAGAGGTGATTATGTAATGCTAAATTGAAACTCCTCTGCTGGTCGTTTGAAAAGAGTGTGGAGGAGGGGAGCCCGGCTCACCAGGCAGGCCTCCGCACTGGAGACCTCATCACCCACGTGAATGGAGAGTCCGTACAGGGCCTGGTCCACCCAGAGCTGATAGAGCTGCTGCTGAAGGTACAGTAACCTTGATGTTTGCTTGACGTTCACTTAAGCTAACTGTTGCTTAAAAGGCTTTTATTCTTGTGAAATGAGCAGAGCGGAAACAAGGTGGCTCTGCAGACCATAGCTCTGGAGAACACCTCAATCAAAGTGGGTCCAGCCCGGAAGACCAAACACAAAGGGAAGATGGCCAGACGCAGCAAGAAGAGCAGAAAAAGGGATAACTATGACAGGTGCTTTTCTAAGATGCTTATGTCTCCCTCTAGTGTTAGACTGATAGTGAAGTTTATTCTCATGCTAAATGTTTGCAAGGGGAAAAAATATTGCTTACCGATTCTTTTAAACACATTTCTGTGTTTTCTAATCCTGTTTTTTTATTTTTATTTTTTTAAGGCGACGGACCATCTTAAAGAAACTGTCCAAGCAGAGCACGGTGATGCACAGCCGCAGCTTCTCCTCAGGTCTTCATCACTCTGTGTCCTCCAGCGAGAGCCTCCCTGGCTCCCCGACACACAGCTTGTCCCCTGGTCCCTCTACGCCCTCCAGGAGCCCCGCACCAGATCATCAGGGCTGTGGTGAGTTCCTCATTTAGAATTTCAGGCTCTAATGGATGCATTATAGTTTTTTTCTCAGTGGTTATTCCTTTAATGTTCTTCGCTGTTTTGATCTCTGTCTTCTGTCTCTGCCACTCAGACAACAACTCTCCTCAGAGCACATCACCTTGCTCCAGTTCTCCCAGTTCTCCCGCTACACACATCAGACCCAATTCTCTGCACGGTCTCGGCTCCAAGCTCAGCACTCAAAGAATCACCAAAGTGGGCCGTCGGAAGTCGACCAGTAATATCCCACCATCTCCTCTGGCCTGCAACTCTTCCTCATCCTCCAACCAGCCTCTGTCGCCGCAGCGCTCTCCGTCCCCTCTGCCAGGCTTTGCCAAAAATCTCCACACGTATCACGGTAAAACCTTATCGCCGCCCACCATCGTCAGGCACATCGTGCGGCCCCGCAGCGCAGAGCCCCCTCGATCTCCATTGCTGAAGAGGGTGCAGTCAGCTGAGAAGCTATCTGGTGTTTACCTCAGTGATAAAAAGTCATACGCCCCCCGCAGGCATACATTGGAGGTGCCGTTTTATTGCGAGGGTGACTTTCTGGCAGACTCTGAGGTAGAGGGTGGGAGCTTTTACATCGGTGCAGACCACAGCAGGCTGGGAGGTTACATGAGCAACCAAAGGTTGAGGGACTCTGGCAGCGAACGGTCGGAGCAGCTGGTGGTGATGCGGAAGCTCAACCTATCAGAGCGACGGGACTCTTTCAAAAAGCAGGAGGCGGTACAGGAGGTAAGCTTCGACGAACCGGAGGAGAAAAGCAGCAGCTGCTCGATGGCGGGAACCGCCACAGCTCCAGGACTCCAAACGAGGCCCCTGCAGCAACAGAACAGGACAGGCTGGACGGGGAGTCGGCCACAGAGCAGAGAGGAGCTGGAGACGGAGGCGCCCGTCGTAAGGAGGTTCACCCTCGTTCCTCAGATCGCTGTGCAAGGGTCGACGGAGAGCGAGGAGCAGGACGAGTGGGAGCCCTGCTCAGATGGAGAGGAAGGAAACGAAGACCCCGAGCCGGACGTGTCTTCATCCCAGCTGCAACAAACAGAGCGTCCCGCTTCTGATCAGCACCAGGCAGCAGGAACAGCTCCGGCGGCTCATCAGAGCGCAGAGAGGAGCGAGGAAGCCCAGCAAACACAACCACCCAGGAAGTGACACTTTGAGGGGAAACTTCAAATGAAGCTGAGATGTTTCCACTCAGACCCAATGAACTACACTCATGTGAGGAGCTCCTACTTGAATTTTGTATTGTAAGAAAGTAAATGTGCAAACTTTCTCATCATATTTATTTGTTACCAAAAGAGGATGAGGGAAAGGTTCTCATTGTATGAATAGCCAAGGTTAAAGCTTTTTGTATCCATAGAAATGTGCTTTTATGTCCTCTGGATGGATTTTAATTTCTAAAAATGTCTATTTTTAATGAAATTTGAATGATTGTAGGACCAAAAGGAGTTTGAAGTCTTCATAGAAATCATGATTCTTTTCTTTTTTCCTTTCCTTCCCCGAATGTCTAAAAAGGGCAGCTTTAGTTGCACTGATGATGATTATGAGAGAATTTTTAGTTCAATTCATAAGAACTGGATTAATCAGTGATTATTTCTGCAGGTTTGTTTCCAGCTGCTCCTTGGACATTGTTGCTTTGCATTTGTCTTTGTTTTGTTTTTTTTGTTGTTTGATTATTCTTGTTTCTTGCTAAGCACTGAAACAAGTTTGATCAACATTATACAAATCTGATCAACGGTATCTCTTTGAAGTGCAATCCTTTACAAAGATTAAGTCCAATCATGGCTGCTCCAACTAACAGATCTACATGCAGCCGTTTTTAAGTCACTTCTTCTTTATTCGACCCCACCCTTTAAATTAGACAGTCATGAAATCCTTTATAATGCTAGTTTTTAAAATGCGCCAAACAAGGAAAGATTTAAAGGAAGCAGCTTTCCTTTTTTTTTTTATTTGAATCCTCATCATATGCATATTAAATCTATTTCCTTAGCTGTTATAGTTACTTTTCTGCGATTTTCTGAAAGAGAGAGAGACCAAGCATCATTGACCTGTTCTACGCTTCTATTCAGTCATGTTTACATCAGAAGAGGGAAAATGCACTATTTTGACGTACTTTTTGTAACTAAATGTGAAAGGCCCCCCCCCCGGAAATAAGTAGAGGGGTGTGTTTTCAGTGAGTCCAAGCCCCGGGGTTCTTTCAACTAAAAACCGTTTTGTGTCTTTGTTTTGTACAAATATTGATGTATATTTTGATATTGAAGCTTTTGTGTGTCTGATGATTCGGATGAGGAAATAAAAGTATGCACAGTGACAATGACAAGTAGTGGAACCCGGATCTTGAGGGTTTTTGTTCAGTTTTCTTGCAAACTTGTCTGTTTGGTTTTTGACCCATATTTGTTGTATTTGGAGTTTTTCAGGTTGTCCTTTCTTTTTTTCAGCAGCTCTGGTTTGTACTGACTTGTCCTCTGTTTGTTGTTGATGTGTCAATCCAATCTAATGAAAAGCGAACCTATTGCTGTTGTTGCTGAAGTGGAGCGGTCCCTTAATGGCTCGGTTATTTCTGCTGTCCGACCTAGTTTATAACAGCAACAACGAAAAAACATGCAATGTACTGTATTTGATGAGACGCTCCTCTTTGATACCATGAAAGGAAAATCACACCAGTTGCATATCTGTTTTTTCTATTTGTTTCTACGGAGTGATTTGGTACCAAACCTTTTCTATGTTTACATCTGCATAAGTAGAAAGATCATCCTTGTTTTTTGCTGCCTCTTTTCAGAAAGTTCTCTTAAAAAGCACAGCAAATTAGGTAAGTGGTTATGGGAGATGTATTTCACACCACTAAGTTGTGACAACATAAGCAAGCACCAAACAGGAAAAGTCATTTTTTCATTTTAAAGGATGGTGTAGAAAAATGATTTAAATTATTGAAAACAAGTCTGGAACTTTAAACTATCTTCAGCAAAGATCTCTTCACATGTTTGCTGTGTATTATCACTGTGCTGTTCTCCTATTGAGGGTTTAATGCAGCTGCTTTTTAAAGTACTATCAATGAACAAACCGGCAGGTTTAATAAGCTGTTGTACATGTGCACGTGTTCTCCTGTGGACTCTTCTGTTCAGTGCATGCTGCATGAGACAAGCACACAGCTGTAAAACTTGACTGCATGGTATACCGGCGTCTTTGCCCTGTACTGTGTTTTCTTGTGCAAAGAATAAACTTTGTATTTCTCTTTGCTTTCTGGAAATCATTGATGTTTAAATGCAAAATGAGAAACTGGATTGAAGTTAGGGTTAAAGTTAGACCTTCTTGATGTTGCTTACACAGATGTTTAATGTGTGAAACTGCTTAAAAGAAAAAGAGTAAGAAATAGAGGAAGTTGGTACATTTGAACTTTGCAGACTTTTCTTTGCTGATGTTTATTCAGGCAAACAAGAAACAGACTATAATTGGGAACTGCTGCTCAAATAAAACAAAATTATCAGAAAAATGCTTCAGTGAATCCAAGGCATTCATTCAATTTAACACTTTTACCTGTCCACCCATCACCTCTTCATTGGCTCAGCTCCACATCTGCTTTAGCTAATCATTGTTCAGGACTTTGCAGTTAATCCAAGGACTATTTCTGCCTTCCTACTAAAATGAAATGGCCTCCTATGTACAGCTCCAATACTTCTTGAACTTCAGCAGCTCATTTGTTTCCTGTCTTTCATTCCTGGACAAGCCGATTAATCCAGGTGTGTCTGTCTTTTTCTTCCTGCCCTCTTCTGACTTCTGTCTGATTTACTTTTCTAAGATGTTTCTCTCTTCAACTTTTCTTTTCATCAGTGTTCCCATTTTCCTCCTCTCATTCAATCTTAGTCAGTCTCCCTATCTTCTTCTCTCCTCTTCTATCACCCTTATACTTTTCTAAAACAGAGACATAATAAAAATCACAATCCCTTCCAAAAACATTAGAATGCAACATGTTCAATTGAGTAGTCAAATTTAAGTAATTTTTTTTATTCTGGAAGTCGGTTATTTTTAGATGAGATACTGGGGGTTATTCTAGAACAAGGGCAAAGTTTAAAGTACATGTTCTATACAAAATTCTATAAAATCGTAAACAAATATAATTCCTCAGGAGTGTAGTTCTCCTTTATTTGTCTTAAAAAGACCCCTTGCACGAATGCAAGGTAAGTGATTCCTTTTTTCTTGCCATAAATGTAAATCCAGCAGTTCTGGCCTGTGGCCGCTAGGTGTCACTAATGTACGAGACTTCTTCTGTAACACCACAGAAGAAGTCCCGTGTCCTTCACAACAGCTAACATGGCTACCGCTACTAAAATCGTTCAGAGGCTTCGAAATTTCTTGGCGGGGGTAAGTCATTAAGTGTCTATTGGGAAATAAAAAAATAAAGCTCTACTTTCTGGGACTTTGGCTTAAACGCTGTTCTGGTGATGGTGAACCCGGAAGGTTAGCTCACCTAAGCAGCAGACCTGCTAGCTAACGTTGATAATGTAAACTGTAGCTTTAACTATGATGCAGATTCGATGTAAATAAAAATGTTATTTTTCGTTTTTTATTTTCCAGCGTGATCTGCAAGCCAAGCTGCAGCTGCGTTATGAGGAGATAGCAAAGAGGTAA
>NW_015151878.1:61898-66878 GCF_000732505.1 Cyprinodon variegatus
TAACTTTTCCTTGATTCAGTTTCAGAAGTCTTAACAGATTTCAATAAGAACACATTGCAAAGTATGTTTATGCTCGCTATTGTTACAGGTTGGAAGTCTGTCTGAGATAATAGAGTAGAATAGAAAGTCCCTTTACTGTCCCACAATGGGGGAATTATTGTATTTACAGCAGCAAAAAGATTATAGAAAAAATGGTCCACAATTATGAACCTTAGAAAGATGTATAAGAATAACAATAGTCAAGAGTTATAAAATAAACAAATAAAATACTGTACTGTAAAGGGTTTTAACAATATAAATACTGTGCTTCTGGAGAATAAATAACCAATATACAGCTATTTTTACAGTAATGGATATCTTAAAATAACAGCAACATTGGATATGTGCAAAATGACAGCAGCGTGTTATTTAACTGACTAAGATAGAAACTGTAAAATCAGCATGAATGTAACAATTATTGAGGTTGTTTCCAAAAGCTGTTTAGGTTTGGACATACATGAAGGACAGTTAGAGTAAGCTACCTTAAATTCTGATCTCAAAGTAGATTAACAAATGAAATGTAAAAAGAATCAGAATCAGAAATACTTTAATAATACCAGAGGGAAATTAAAGAAGGAACGTAGATTAACCAGAACATTGATATTTCGTAGCAAAGCATACAGTGGTGTTAAAAGGAAAGTACAGCATCCTGTCATTGATGATCTATCAGACTTCTCAGAGATACTCCTAAGAATGTTGTCAGCATTAGATTTGAATAAACAAAAGTATTGTCTCAAAGCTTTCCTGAAGTTACTCAAGCATTGGAGTCTCACTTTAAGCAAAGTGTTTAATATTTAGCTTCAGTCACAGAACTGATTTACATTTTGCTGAGTCTCAAAGATGATCCTGGATGACATATTACAAAATAGGCAACCAAAAAAAAAAAAATTTACTGAGCCTCAACATGTCACAGTGAAATTGTGAAAACCTCAAGATAGGTTTGCATCTGACACGTTTATTTTTGTGTGGAGAATGTTTAATGTAACTCGGTACATTAATGTAGTTACTGCAGTTTGCTTTTTTGTTCAAATCAATTCTTGGTGAAAAAATGTGACACATTTCATTTTTAAGTGAGTTGTGTTTTTGAAATGCTAAATTTTAAAAGATCACAGCAGCTGTAGATTCTATAGAGAAATAGAATCTATATTCTATATAGGGGGGAAGGGAAACATCAACTCTTGGAGGGAGATGAAGAGAAAAAAGTATATTAAAAGGAGAGCTTAACCCCCACCTTAACTAATGTGGACAAGAAGAAAAACTATGGTGGGGCATCTCATTGATTTACTGCATCTTATGTCGCCTCCGTTATCTGACTGTGAAAAACAATTATAATGTTCTCTCAAAAAAGCCACACAGAAATTTACCTTCAAGTCCAACTAATATTTGCCTTTTGTCTCTTCTGTATTTCATGCTTAAACCTTGATTCCCACCTTATTTTGTGTCATTTTTATATAATAGCTGATAATCACACTCATATAAAGGACCCCAGGCAAGCCACTGAGGGCAGTTTCTGAGGTGATGCAGCTCATTTGTTTTGGGGTAAAAATCTGCAATATTTAGGGGCAGGATCCTGCATTAATGAAGATAAAACCTTTATGTGCAATAAATGCAAGGTTTTCTTCTCTGTATTTTGTGAGTAAAATTTTGTGAGTAAAGTTAACATTTTAAAACCTTTGGATCCTTTCTAGAAGGCTTCATGCATATCTTTTCAGTGCCAACATAGCTCCCCCTAGTGGTAATTCTTAACTAGACACGAAAGACTAAATGAGAATTATGATAACTTGCATTTACACTTCAGTCAATATTTAATGCTAACATTCAACTTTGAGAAGTTTAATAAGTCTGGGCTTTTGCCTTTACTAGCTTAGGAAAAAAATAAATGAAAACAGGATGAAATGACTACCAATGTACAAAACTAGATTCCTTCATTCTCTGTAGCTTAAAAACAAGTCACGTTGGCGTAGTCGCACACAGATTGATGATGAAAACCTGTATGCTGCTGAAGAAACTGGCAGTTTTTCTGACCTCTGTTCATGTTTTTAAAGGACACAGCCTCCACCAAGTCTGCCTGTAGGCCCCAGCCACAAGTTTGCCAACAACTACTATTACACCCGAGATGGCCGCAGAGAGTCGGTACCCGCCACAGTAGTGATGTCTTCACAGAAAGCTCTGACTGCTGGGAGGTAAAATGAAATATTTTTCTGACAATTTGAGAATGTTAAATGTCATCATTGTTAAAGTAAGTCATTACTAGTGTTCTCTTTGCATCTTTGGGATATCAAATGTAGATCTATTTTCTTCTTTCTTTGTTTATTTGTGATATTTGTTTGATCTGTTCTAGTGAGGTTGCAAAGACCACAAAGGCTCCTGTGACGCCGGGAACTGTTTATGAACCACCTCCACTGTCCACAGACCAGCCGTACCTCTGAGCAGCACCCTGAGCCGCTTCATGACTTCTGTTGGTTGTATCTTGTACAATAGAAAGTGTTAATAAAATATGCTATTGTTTCAATTTTTTGTTTCTCATTATATTATTCGGGTCAATTAAAAAAAGAATAAAATGAATTTTTTATTCTGTATCTCAGACTTAAGAACATATCCAGTTGAAATGCGTCACCTATGTTATTCATCCATGATTCAAAGATATCCATATTAACCTCTGATAGATGGACCTCTAATGTCTGACTGCAAAAGGAAACTGTACTATACACACAGTTTTCCTAATCTAGAAAAGGTTTAAATGTTTCCATTATATTTCTGGGTTTATTAAAAATGTATAGTTTAATTTTGATTAAGAAAGATTTTACTCCCGTTTAAGCTTGTTAAGTTTGGCAGCTCATTTAGACTTTTATTGTCAATTTGTATAGACAGTGTATACAGAACGAAATTTCGTTTTATACAGCTTTCAGGATATTTTCATTTCTTAAAGTGCAGCAGTGATCAAATATAAACGGTGTGGGAGAAAATACATGGTACGTTTATACGTGCAAATATGCAGCATTTATTCAGTTTCTCTGCAGGGGTTGTACCAATTCCTGTAATTATACTGTGCAATATTATATGGAACTTATTCACATTTGAGCGCATGAGAAAAAAAATTCTATTTGTCTAAAAATCATTCAACAAATTTTGAAATTTTTAAATTTTCTCTTAAAAATGTGGAGTAAACACAAAGCGGGGCATGAACACCGCATAAGAGAAATCAGGGGGAAAAAACAAGGTAACATCACGTTGCCAAATTTCTGCTAAATAAAGATTTAATTAAAAAGAAAATTCACAGCAGTTCATCAGAGCTGAAGGTAGCCAAACATTGTACTCAAGAGTAGTGAGAATTTTTTTACAAGAGAGAAAAAATATTAGGAGAGAAGGCCATTAAACAATCAACTAATAACTGATTTAATTTTTAACAAATTACATATAATCTGTAAGATGAATATAAAGTTCTGTAGCATAAAACACAAATAATTATTTTGTAAAAATTGTAGGCATATATAAACACTTTCTACTTTTGCATATATGACACAAATAAAACCTATATAGCAGTTAATGTCTATACAGTAGGTTATGATTGCAGAGTTCTACTGAATATAAACAGCTTATTGTATGTTTGCTTGATCTCCAAGTGGCTCAACAGAGAGATGATAATATCATTAAAACAACAAAGCTTGTATATAAGCAAGGATTCTAATTTTTAAACTGTGTCTCTCTGGTGCGATATTGGTTAAACCATGTCTGTTCTTTATTAAATGAAGTGGGAAGAATAGCCAGAGATTAAGAGTAGTAATAATTGTTAATAATATTACCTCAGTAAAAACTAAAGTGCAGTAAAACTAGAATGTAACTGAGGAGATGCAGTTACTACCCACCTGTGCATAAGTATAAAATGTTTTAGAGCAGATTTTATGCCCACATTTAACAGATATTCTTAAGATAGAACTTTTAATTCTTTGTTAAAAACCAAACAAAAAAGGAAAAAAATAAACAATAACAAAAATAGTATAGAAAATGTTGGTTAAAAGGTTGCGTCTTTTAGTAACAAAGTTCTTAATTGTGAGAAGATGGGTGGAAGTTGGTTCATTTTTTTTTTCATTTGACAGTTTATATCAGCTGCGGCTCTTACGTCATATTTCCGCGCCACTCGGCTCTTCGTTGCGGACGAGGCATCCAGCATGGGGCACCTTGGAGGCTTGTTTTTATTGATCGCGCCGTTTATCTGTCTTCATCTTTCGGGTACGAGTCAACCTTTATGCATGCATATAAACTTCCTTAGCTCTGAGCTGCGGTCTTTGTTTTTTTTTTTTATTCTCTGTGATGACCGGCTGAAAGTTGTCAGCGGTCCTACTATCACCGGGCTGCTGCTGTAACTCTGCTGCAGCATATCTGCTGCAGGAAGTCAGGCTGAAACTTTATGCCTGTGGTTTACAGACATGCATCTGTCAAAGTAATCTCTTTATGTTGATGATAAAGAATGTATATTTATTTTCCACAAAAGTCTGAGCATTAGGATACCATATGGTAACATTTTGTTGATATGAATGAAATTAAGGTGTAATAGTTTGATGGAGGTTTATTTAAATAATAGCCATTTTTTGTTCGGTAAAGCTGGGTTTATTTTCTTTCTTTCTTTTTTTTCATTAACAGTTTTTAAATAGTTCTGTAAAATAATATCAAAGTTGTATTTTTATAATTTTATTTAGTCAGTATGGGCCCTCTCTGTATTGATAATAATCAGTGGCCCCATCACTCAGGGGCCCCATCACTGGCACCTGGTAGCCCCCCTTCTTAATTATAGACCAGGACGTCTACAAATGCATCGTTCTTTTGAGATCTTTATTGCGGTCCTAAACATATCTAAGTGCATTTTTTTTTTATACCAACTATCTAATGAACTATACACAGTTATTAAGTAATTAAAAGTACCACTGTCTGTTTTGTTTAAAC
>NW_015151878.1:67792-71353 GCF_000732505.1 Cyprinodon variegatus
ATTTTGTGACACTTTAATTTTTAAACTCGTTTTTCAATTTAAGCTCCTTTTTATTTCATGTTCTTATATTTTAATTAGCTTTTTTTTAACATAATAAATGTAGAAAATATAATAAAATATTTATTTTCACATTTTCAGTTTTCATCAGGATGTTTATTTATTTAATAGAGTATTTATTGACAATTTATCGATCGCAGTATTTACTTAATTTTGAATGAAATGGCTCTCCATACCAGGACACCTCAAAAAGTTTGCTTAATGTATCATTATCAGGAAAGCTTTAGTTTTTAAAAGGAATAGATTTTTTGACTTTTTTTTTTTGCAATTTCCTGAAGATAAATATAACAACTGCTTTTTCTGGCTGTTTGAAAATAGAAAAACAATAGAATCAAACTGCAACTAGATTATTTAAACAAAACAATTTCTTCTGTGTAAGTCATTCCTAATCTTCTCAAATAATTTGCTCTGTGACTTTTAAACTGTTCTGTTTCTGTGTTCCAGGTGCTGCTGCTCACTTTCTAGCAGCCTGTAACCAGCAGCTGGAGTTTAAGTGCAGAGATGGATCGTGTTTGTCGAGGATGAAGCTGTGCGATGGCCACCTTGACTGTGCTGATGGATCAGATGAACACCACTGTGGTGAGTTCATGGTCTAATGGGATTTTAAGCAGGACGTCCTCCCTCACTTCTATGGTCTTATTTATCAGGACAGGATCAAACTTTTACCAGGTTTTTATGGTATTTTTGTCTGACATTAATATGTAGAAGCACTAACAGACTGCACATTAATTATTGAACAAACTGGAGCCAAATCAGATTTATTATTTATTGTGATTAATTGATACTTGGAAAAAAAATCAACAATTTTAGTCATTAAAGGATTATCAGCTGGAGTATACAGATTCTAAAATGTAGTTTTCATGAAAAATAAAATACTCAGAGAAGTAATTAAGCCTAAACTGTACAAAAAATAATTTGTATTTGTTAAAATGCTCTCAGCATTGAATTTTACACATTTTTTTTTTTTACTTTGAGTGCATTTAACATGTGAAATCAATGTTTGTTTGATTTTTATTTATTATTTTTATTATTATTCTTTGTCTTCACAGTGTAAAAAATGCATTATGAATAATATCTTTAATTTTGAGGGGGGTTGGCAAACATGGTGCTATCTATTGTGACCAATCATCTCTGTTTTGGTCTTATTTGTCAAGAGGATATTGATGGAGAAGAACCTTCAGTTCACTCAGATAAATCTTTGTAAAACTATAGTATTTTCAACTAGAGAACAACTGCTGATTTAAGGTCACTGCTGACGTTTGTTCTGCTGGGCAGTATGTCATAGTCGCATAGTTGAGGCCAAACTACAAAATTGATTTTAAAAAAACATAAAATCTTTAAATCAACATTTTATATTAGGAAAATGCAAAAGAATCTCTGTTGGTTTTGACGCATTTTTGTTAAACAAGAAAAAAAAAAATCTGATTTCTTTCACCAAAAGTCCAGGTGGCATGTAAAATATTTTAAAACATGGTTTAAATAAATCATTCAATCACTATGTATTCTTACAAACATAACCAAATGAAGAAAACCAAATGACATGGAATAGTTAATTGTTTTTGCCCAGTTTTAGTAACGTTTTTTCTGAAAAAGTTTCCTAATAAAGCAGATAACAATTAGCTCCCTGGTAAACTGATATTTGTCTTTTTTAAAGTCTAAATTTAGGGTCAAAATAGGGATTTAATGCAATTAATTTTGAAGCAAAAAAGAAAATGTAGCTCCAGAGGGTCGTGGGATTCGTGCTGTGCCTCCAATTTATAAAGTACGACTAATCTGCTCTCAGTTCAAACAAGTGCTGTCAGGTACAGATTAGATAAAAGATGAATTCCCAGAATATTCCCACCCTCTTCCAGATCGTTAGTGACATTTTAACAAGGGCCTCAAAGTCTCAGAGGCCAACATTAAAGCTTTACCATAGTAATCTGATTATGGTTATTTAGAGCTCAGTCTTGCTTTTGTTCTTTTAAAGGACTCCCAAAAAATATTACATTCCAACGTTTCTGCTAAATCTCTCAGGAAACCTTTGCATGAAATACTTAAAATTTGAACTTCGAGATAATCTAACCTTCAAGGTACATGTCAGGCTAAGTGTTGCTTTCTATGAGCAGCAAAGGTCATGGAAGTGATAGTGTTTGGGATTATCATTTTCCTAATCGTGCTGAGGTCATCGGGGTCTACAGTACTGATGTCAGAAGGAACTTATGTTCAGTTCAAACTTCAGCCCTGCAGAGCAGAGCTCTACAGGAGGGAGACATTTTTACAGCCTTCAGCTGTTAAACAATACCACTGATCTGTTTAGAGTCAGCAGGTTGCAGCGTGATACGTAGCAACGAACCCATAGAGATGCTGGTGTAACTGAGAGATCAGGAATGTTATACCTGCAAGACAATGGAGGCTCTGTTTAGCCACAAAGCCAAAGGAATGGATGGAAGATTTAACAGCTAGCTCATGAATGTAGGACCACTGTACCAGCTGTCAAGCATGGTAGTGGTAGCATCATGAGTGGGGTATTACACCCTTGGATTCATCAGCCTTATTTTTGGTCTGTTTTTTTCTGTTTTTTTCTAAAAACAAAACCTAAACACACACACAAAAAAAAAGAACGTAGGAGCAGCAAAACTAAAAAAAGAAAAGTTTAACCTTTCAGAAAGGTGCTTGGAAACATTTACACTGTGATTTATTTGTGTCACTGATTTTTCTGTCCTAAAATATTCACCAAGTTTTCTAATGAAATGCTGTAGATTCTATCTAGAGTTTTAAAACTAGATCCTTGTGTCCCCATTTTATACCTTCACAGGCCACAGCAGGTGTGGAAAAGATGAGTTTGCCTGCCACAGCAGAGGCTGCATACCAACAAAGCTCTTATGCAATGGAATTGACGATTGTGGTGATGGGAGCGATGAGGATTCCTGTCACAACTGCAGTGGAGGGTCTTTCTCCTGTGGGCCGACAGACGTCTGCCTGCTTAGAGACAAACTCTGTGACGGCCTGAGGGACTGTAAAGATGGACGAGATGAATCCCAGGTCCTGTGCGGTTCAGTCCAAGGCTCTCCTCAGAGGTCATCGACTTGTGCAGCCTCAGAGTTTCAGTGTGGAGACGGAGAATGCATCCGGCATGCATGGAGGTGTGACCACTCCCCCGACTGCTCTGACGGCAGCGATGAGGAAAACTGTGGTAAGGGACACCAAGCAAACGACTCTTTTATGAATTACGATGTAGATCATATTTTTACCTTTGATCAGTAAAATTAGATTGAAAGGAAAAAAAAAATCAACCTAAAGTAATATGTTTTCTTCAGAAGCCATGAAAATCATATCTGTACTGACAGACTGTCCTTGTTGGTACTTTCCATTGACTTCTATTTAATAGTGCTGATCTTAAGCCTAATCATTACCAACACATACCTAATCCTTAGGTTGTTGGTCCCCACAGGTAGTGTTGTGCCTGAACGCGTTCATTGAACGAAAGTTCATGAACTCGTTCATATTTTGGGCGAACGTGAA
>NW_015151878.1:72305-75383 GCF_000732505.1 Cyprinodon variegatus
TGTGTGAACTGAACTTTGAACTAGTTCACGTAGAAAGAGAACTTTCCCAACACTGCCCACAGGTATCATGTTTCTGGAAAAGTGTCCCCACCAGTTAACAAAAACAAGGCCATATACACCAACCTAAACTGAATTCACATCCTAGGCTTAAATCTGACCCCAAACGCAAGAGCCCGTAAATCCTCACAAGATATCAAATACAAATTCATACTCATTCATAGACAAACACATTTAAAATCCAGACAACGCCAACACCTAAAGGCCAACACCTAAAGATAGAGATGGTATCTGTATCAGATCTAATTAATCTAAATGTCTTTAAGGCAATTGATTAGTTGAAGTTTCGTAGTTTTATAATTGATGATGCGCCATAGAAACAATTAGAAACCTGGTTGTGAAGTTATAGTATGTTTCAAACCTCAGCATTTATTTTCTCTCAAGGAGCTCATCTAAGAGAGAGAGAAAAAAAGTTTCCAAAGTGGCTCGAAAAAATAAGGATGGTGATGTTTTGCTCACCACCATCAGATGGCAGTAAAGTGCTTCTGCTGAGATCTGGCTTTACAGACATGAACCATAATGAGATGCTAAACTGGCTTTTGGGATCAGCTGAAGAATAATTGAGCAATAACTGGACATTTCCATGCGCTCAAGTTGAAATTTATTAACGTTTTTGAAAAAGGATCCCACAGTTGAATAATTGTTTGCTTTTCTTTTGATTCTAGAACACAACCATTTTAATTGTAAGTTGTTTTATGTCATGTAGGGCCATGTAGGTTTGGATGTCTTTTTTTTTTTTTTTAAGGCAAGCACTTTACACACCTGTAAACTTTTAACCAGAGCAGCCTAACGTGTTAAACTACTTATCAACATCAGACTGCATTCTCCAGATTACGGAAAGTTGTGAGAAACCTTAAATTCTATACCATCAATTTTTTGGGTTAGCTGTATTTTTTGTGTTGAAGGCACCAAAATATATTGAGTACTGGATTTTTAACCAGGAAGGAGTGACAGGAACTGACCTTTTGCAGCCTTGTAACTTAAGGTTTAGTTCACACTGAATCTCTGACCTTATTTTTAATGTACCGGTATTTCTTTTTTTTTTTTTTTTTTTACAGTGTCCTGTCTGGCAATGTGGCAATAAGAGAATAATTGTCTTGATGCCAAAAAGAGCCCAACAGATTTTACTTTCACAAGTGTAGCAGTATGGCAATTGCCATATTGCTCCACTTGTTTCATGCATATAAATTGCTTTATTATAATTATGCAGGGAGTTTTACAGTTTATATGGACACTGCAATGTAAATGGAGCAGAAAAACAGAAGAAGAAAAAGGAAAGAAAAAAAAAGAGAAAAGATGAAAGAAAGAGGAGATAAAAAGGAGATTTTTAATGTATTTCTATACGTATTGAAAGAAAGTGAGAAAGTGGATATGTTTGTAGACTTTTAGTAAGATTTAACCTTCTCAATAGTATCAGCTCCTTTGGTACCACATTATCTAGATCTGTTTCTGCTGCCACAAAACTCACTCATATATTCAAATCAAGTGTTCAACGATGGCTGTGAATTTGGATAGTTGATAACGTGCCATGCTATTGGCTGATATGTAAAATATTAGGGTTGTTTGGACTGGAGGTATTTTCATAAATTAATCTGAGACATTCACAGTATTTATTATCTCAAAGCCGGTAAAGTTTGTTACAAACTAAATTTTATTGTTTTAATAGATGCATAATAAAAGAGGCTTCAGTAATAAAAAGAGCCAGAAATTCCTAAGCACTTGGACGAAGTGGCTCCCCTCCCCTACTTGGCAACTGCTGTTTAATAGTTTATCAGTCTGAATGAATGTAGCCGACTTGGACTGAATGTGATGGAGGAGATCCAGATGGACCTGTCCTCCGATTGTTTGGGTTGGTAATGAAGCGGAGCGTTAGTCGAGGGACTGAGGCTTTCTGTGTAACGACTTAAACCTTATCAGCAGCAGCTTCTTATCAGATGGGATCCAATGAGACTGGCTCTTTCATCTAGCTTTGATTGACAGTTCGACAGGCTGCTTCCTCCACATTTCCAGACCATCCACACCCCCGTCCTCTTCTTCCAATTGCCCAATCCAACCGTCACGACAGCTGTTATCCAGATGAAACGGAACAGCTGAGTTTCATAACATTTAATAAACATAGAAGACGTGTTGCTTGCTTAGTGTTTGTGCCTCTCCACTTTTCAATTTAACCAATGACTAAAAAGTTAAACTAAGACTCTTCCAATTGGCGAAAACTGGGAAAACATTTGAAATAAAACATAGGAAAAACAAAACTGATGTTCACCAGCGATCCAGGATAAATAATTTAGTCATTTTTTAGGAAGGAATAACAGATTTAAACATGTCTGGTGTTTTGTTAAATACAAACTTTACCAAATGTTAAATTATCTTTGTTTTTTTGTTTGACAAGACAATAAAGTTTGACTTCACTTAATTTTTGAATATGGCAAGAATAAATTGAGATACAGTTAACTATGGTGATGAAACAGAACTTTACTTTAGGTTTCAGATTAACATTTTGAAGAATAGAAGGAATTGTATCAATTCTCTGTATTATTAACCAATAAGATATGAGATTTTTTTTTTTTTTTAAATAAAAACAACATAAATATATATAAACAGGATAAAGCACCCGGCTGCAATCTTCATAGGTTTCAATTAAGCTTTCTGTGCCAGTAACAATTTATTATTTTTTTAGTTGCACTTAGAACTGCAGGATAAAATCACTTATGGTAAATTTATACGTTTTGGCAGTTTTTTTTTTTTTTTTCCAATATTTGTTAGTGATTTTGTTGTTTAAACTCTGCCAAGCCACTGAGCTGTAGAGTTTATCTGGAACATTGAATACTGTGAATTTACACAAAAACCAGTTCCCCCCTTAAATGTTTTTGAGCTAAGCATCCTGTGAGCGTATCTTAAAGGGAAACACCGTTTTTTTTTTTTTTTTCCAATATTTGTTAGTGATTTTTTTGTTTAAACTCTGCCAAGCCACTGAGCTGTAGAGTTTATCTGGAACATTGAATACTGTGAATTTACACAAAA
>NW_015151878.1:76047-81545 GCF_000732505.1 Cyprinodon variegatus
CCAAGGTGTCCTGGTTTTCCCAAATGAAAATATGGTCACCCTAGCTAAAACCCTCGCAATCTACATAACTTGTTCACCATTGCTCCATTCAGTCTTGGAAGAGAAGCGAAATAACCTTTGATTGGCCTCGAGCCGACGTTCATGTGTATCAGTGGCAAAGCACTGGAAATGAAACCATTCAGGTGCACTCAGGACTATTGAATATGAGATACCAGAAAAGTAACAGAAATAAAAGCAGAAGAACAAGGAGGAAAAATATCATTTATGTATTTATATGTATGCATCTGTGCATGTGTGTACACTGAAAACATAGAAAAATGATCAAGATAGGGGGAAAAAAACGGCAGATTATTTACAGAAATGAAATAAACTGTTCAAGTGGCATAATAATGAAACCACTTATAGAGCAGGTGAGAACTGTGCAAATAGGTATAAACTGTTCAAATAAATGCACAAAAGAACTGGAGGAGCTAATAAATGTTGCAAATAAAGGAGCACTTAAGAGCAGTGAGAATTATAAAGTTTAACAGCATGTGGGAGGAAGGATATGCGATAGTGCTCCTTTGTGCAAATAAGGTGGAGGAGTCCATAACTCATGATATTTGAGTTATTGTGCTTCTGTCTCCAGCCACTTGCACTTAGTCATGTTGGCATCTTAGGAAAGAACTAGTGTTCCTAATAAACTTTTTCTCACATTTATGAAAATATGGTTCTGCTCACAGCAGTCTACACAGTTCAGTATTGTCTGTCTATACTCTTAAGTTGTCCACACTGTTAGGATAATTATTAATGATGATGTGTGAGTTTATTAAACCTTACTATTAGCTGCCTGTTGCAGGTTAGAACTGATGTTTTCCAGAATAGTTTATCTAATTAAGACAGTTTCTCTGTTTGGGTATACAGTTATAATCTTTTGATAAGGCTGGAGCCATGGATGTCTTCTCATCTGCTAACTTGTATGATGTAAAATGTGTTGATGTGGCAGACTGGAGATGTATAAAATGCCTCTTTAACTGTTAAGGCCACTTCCTGAGAAGTGAGTCTGGGTGTAAGCAGCTGCCTTCTGTAACTCTAAGCAGCTTCTCTGATCTGAGTAAGATTACAATTTCTATCAAAATCTGTTTTCTCATGTCTCATGGTTATTCAATACAAGTTATGAATTGTTATTTAAAGAGTTTGTCCCCAGTGAGCTCTTACTCTTCACCCTGATGCATTGCGCCATTCTTCCTCATTCTCGGCCTTGGCCATGTTCTTCATCACGTCCTTCTCCCCTTTAATCACTTCTATCTCGTCTATCCACGTTGTGCGTCGTCGGCCTCATCCTTGTTTGCCGTGCATTTGAGCCACGGTCATTTTCAAGTCCAGGCCAGATGAGGTCCGGCTGATTTTACCGAAGTACAGGAACTTTCTTTTGATGATCTTGTCCGATAGTGAGCTCTTTTCAGGTAAAAGAACCAGAGAGAAAAAGCTCCAAGGTGTAAAACAGAGAGCCTATCTTTAAAAAATGGCGTTCCCACCCCTTGAGGCGATGAGGCTGACTATGGCAGAAGTGTCTTAGAACTACTGTTTTTTTCAACTCCTGTTAAATTTGAAGTAATAAAGGACAAACTTTTGGAGCATGCTTTAAATGTCTCCATTTCTTGACTAAGTGAGTTTTTTGTTCACTAATGCATTTTCAATAACAAGTGATTCTTTATAACAGTTTAGTATCAAGAGAAACACAGACTAGGGTTTTTGCTGTTGGAATCTGCTGAACTGACTGCAAGGGAATAAAAATCTGTTACGTTAATGGAAAATTTGGTTGTTATGCATCATTGTATTATGAGTTTCTGAAAGAGACATATGTATTTTTTAAACAAATGTATGTTTATTAGTTCAGGACGTTTCTAAGAAAACAAAGAAAACATTTTTACAGATAAAGCAACAATTAGCTCAGAGATACTGGTTAAATCCTAAGATGTTGTTTGATGTAAATGGCGTCGATCAGTGATCAACTTTTATGACATTTGTTCTTGCAGATATTAGTGATCAGAATGAGTGCCAGGTCAATAACGGCGGCTGCTCACATCACTGTTTGGACCAGCCTATTGGTTACCTCTGCCGTTGCCCTGACAACATGAAGCTAGTTGATGACAGCCGATGTGAAGGTAAGCAATGACCTCTTTTCGCTTTGCCCTATAATAAGTGACAGATTATGACTAATATAGCTTCAGCATGTATTAATATTGGTGTTTGATCACACACAGTTCATCCAGCAACCGTCTTTGTGTTTACTCGGCCGTCACTAATAGGCATTCATGTAGTAAAATATGTTTGCTTGGTATCGTAGAAGTCGATGTGTGCCTGGAAGGCGACGTGTGTGATCAGCTGTGCGTTCATAAAAACAGCAGCTTCACCTGTGAATGTGAGGAAGGCTACCACACCGACCCACTGACCGGAGAGTGCAAGGCCAACGGTAAGACCTCAATCCTTTCAATAACAAGCTGCTGATGCTGGTAATCTACACCTGTCTTTCATCATGCCCCCCTGTTAGCGCTCTATGATGACCCATTGTTGCACTTACACAATCTCATACGATACATTTTTTTAAAGTCTTTTATTTAAATACTGATTTTGATTGTTATAGTTTCCCTTTTTTTGGGACATTTTCCAGAAAATATGGTGACTGGTTGAGTAAAACCATTTATTCATAATGGCATAAGCAACGACCCAAATGTTCCACTGTACTGCCAATTCATGTCATCAGTTGCAGGTGAAAGTCTGGGTATCTGGATGAATTGATAAAAGTGTTCTATTTATATATATATGTGTATGTGTGTGTGTGTATACATACATATATATATATAAAATTAGTCATAGTTTCCTTCGCAGGGTGGCTGTGCGCACCCTTTCAGATCGGGTGAGGAACTCAGTTACCCGGGAGTCGTTGCTCTTCCATGTCGAAAGGAGCCAGCTGAGGTGGCTCGGGCATCTGTTTCGGATGCCTCCTGGTCGCCTCCCTGGGGAGGTGTTCCGGGCATGTCCCATTGGGAGGAGGCCCAGGACACGCTGGAGGGACTATGTCTCTGAGCTGGCCTGGTGTTGCATCGCTGTCGCCCAGAGCAGCTGGAGGAAGTGTGTGTGGATGGGGAAGTCTGGGTATCTTTGCTTAGACTATGCGGAATAAAATGGATGGATATATTATTTGTAAATCCGTGGGGTGTTTTTAATAAGCTGCACTTGTAAGGTCTTTTTAAAAGGATTTAGGAATACTGAGGTCAGGATGCTCTCATGGCTGCCCCTGAACCCCCTTTTTTTTTTTTTTCTAGTGATAATAAGAACATCTAAAATCATCACATTTTTAGATGCTAGGCTTATCATTGCAAAAAACATGAACTTGGTGCCTCACATTATTGTTAGTTTTTAGCACACATTCCGCATAATGTCAGATTCTCTCTTCATGGTTCACAGCATGATGACCAGGTGCAGATTCTCAGTCTGTACTGAAGCCTCCTTTGTACTTTACTAGAAGGCAACATGACTTCTTCTGTGGTTTCTTGAAGCTTTACTCACCATCTGAAAGGCTCCTGCAGTTCTTAACATTGTTGGAAGTCATGTTTTTTTAATCTGTAATTGGTGGAATCATATTAATGGGACCAATAAGTTCACAAGTGAACGAGGCCAATGTTTTAGTCGTGTTGCAAACAGCCTGCTGATTATTTGATTTGTGTGGTTTGATGTATACTGCCTGGGGAGACCAGTCGACGCTGCGCTGTAGGTGTTAGGATCTGTGGCATCTCTAAGCACTTTGCACAGTATATATAAGAGTGGTATATATTCATCAAAGCCATTGTTACTCTTATATTGTAACGACAGTGGCATCTGGTGCAGGAGTTTGCAGGTTTGAGCCCCAGCTCCGGCTTTCAGTGTTGTTGTGTCTTTGGGCAATCAGTATACGTGTATACCATCAGTACCCGAATCACCTACTGATGGTGGTCAGAGGGACCTGGTGGCGCCAGTGTACAACAGCTCCGCTTCTGTCAGGACAGCTGTGGCTACAATGTGGTTTGTCACCATCAGTGTGTGAGTGTATGCGTGAATGACTGAATGTAGAGTAAAGTACAGAACATTTAAGATTAGTAGCAGTGATACTGGTGGTCACAAAGTTTGTTTTGGTCTCATTACTTTAACCCAGAGGTTTTGTATTTAGTGTTTATGCTGTAAAGAAATGGCTCCTTTTTGATGCCAAGCACATTTAGGCTATTTCTTTTATTTACACATATTCTTATTGTTCTTTTTTTATGTTTTCTTCATTTTCAAAACTTTTTCTTTTTCTGGCAGATGAAGCTGGAACCTCAGTTAGTCTATCCAACTTGTCAAATTCAGCAACACTAAAAATAAACTCGCCTTGTGGAAGAGTAATGTTTATCTAAGTCTAAATCTTCTGTCTCACACCATTAACAATGGGTTTAGAGGGCATCCCACCGAGTTTTCCTTCCTGATTAACATTCCCAGTTATTTTCCGTCTGCTGTCTGGCAGCATATTTAAAAGATACAACCGGAGTCCAAAAGGTGTTCATCAGTTGCCCCCTGCAACCCGATCAACCTCAGTTTCTTTAGCCGACAAACGTCTGAAAACTGAATATTTTTATGTCCAGTTTAATGTTGAAATGATTAACCAGGAAATGTGTAAACTAGTCTGATACTGTTATCGTAAGTTCTAATAATCCAATAATGAATAGGCAAAGCGGTCTTCACAGGAAAAGTCTGGTTCCTAAATGTCAGGAAATCTGGAACGCTTGCTATGCTGTGGGGCTGAGGGTGTGAGAAATGGTTTCCTAGGTGGAGCCCTAGAATGAGCAAATGGATGCATACATAAAAATCCTCCCTGACACTGGTTGTAGCCCTCATTCAGCCCTGAATAGTCATGCTGCATGTTTATCAAAACATGTTTGACAAACACCCCAAGACTGTAAATCATGCAACAGTTCTAGAACGCAACAACTTGGGTTACAACATCCAGTGAAAGGAATGAAGTCGTGGCCACAAACGTTTCCAACACTCACAGTTATTAAAAAAGAAAAAACTAATGGATCAGATACAGTTCTGCTTTCTTACACTTTGGGGCTTTTATTATTTAATCTTTTTGTTTTTAAGCAATCATTTGATGCAAGAGTTTAAATTTGTTAGATTATTATCTAATTAGTCAAAGGTCAAAATAATAATATTAAAGTTCTGTTGCCAGCTTTAGAGAAGCCAAACACTCTTTGTATCCATTTATGAGCTTCTAATAATGAATGTTGAACCACTCCTTGTTATGATAGTTACATTTGCTGTATGGGGCTGTTTTATGGCCTGGATCCTGATTTAAGGGTTTCTCTATTACGGTTGTCATGATACTAAACTTTTCAACTCGATACCGATACTAAGGAAAATATTCGATACTCGATACCATTTTGGATACCAAAAGGATAAAAACAAAGACTCCAAAATTCTACAGAAATATTTTCATTAATAAA
>NW_015151878.1:81820-118759 GCF_000732505.1 Cyprinodon variegatus
CTGCTTAGGTGCCACTGGTGGTGGCACTGTATCGATACTTTTAAAAACGAGTATTGTATCCGGATACAACGTTTCAGTATCGATACTTTTTTGAGTATTGATACTTTTAACAACCCTATTCTCTACTCATTTTATCACGGTTAAGGTTGGGGATTTAGAAAAGATTCTCAACACTAGAAGCTAATTTGCTGTGTGTCACAACAACAGTTGGTGTTTTAGTGTTCAGCCCCTGGCAGATAACAGGTCTTTCTGAAAACGCTTTTCTGAAAAAAAAAATAAAGAGCACCACATCAAGCCATTGAAACTTTAATACAGTGTGTGTGCAAAGTTTTTCCACCTGCTGCCTCTTGACGCAAGCGGAATTCAGGCTTCCAAGTATAGGGTTGTCAAAAGTATCGATACTCAAACGTTGTATCCGGATATAATACTCATTTTCAAAAGTATCGATACAGCCATCTAAAGTGCAGAATAGTGGAAAATGCACTTGCTTAATATCAAACTTGCTTAATATTGTGCACAGCATACAACCTCAAAATATTATTCTTATTGTTTTTTATTTATTTATTGTATTTTTTTATTAATGAAAATATTTCTGTTGAATTTTAGAGTCTTTGTTTTTATTCTTGTGGTATCGAAAAGGGTATCGAGTATCAAATATTTTACTTAGTATCTGTATCGAGTTGAAAAGTTTAGTATCGTGACAACACTATCCACGTATTAAAGATCTGGACTTTCCCTGCCCACCAATTGCTTATTTTCTTAGAGGACCTGGATTTATCTGCTGCTGACGCTCCTCTACTCTAAGATTAAAATTAATTGTAATGGGTTATAGGAGCTGATGGATGGTTTTCAGATAATCCAAGATTATTAGCAGTTTTTCCAACTCTCACCACTCCATCTGGCACTGATGACTATCACTCATTAAAAGTTACTGTACCTTCCTCCTCCTTGTTGTGATGCTGCTCTTGAACTTGTGCTTATCTTTTTGGTATTAAGCAGTTGAACAGTAGGACCTAATGTAGTGTTTTATTGAATTGTCTTTTGAAAATGTTTGCTTCACATTTTTATCTCCAAATATGTAGAGGAGTTGAGTTTTGCTCACTATGGCGCTATTATTCTGTGTTCCTCTATAATGTAATGATTAAATTTTGTCCTTTTGTTTCTAGGAAACGAAGCTCAGCTGGTTTTCAGCTCTTCAACTGGAATTCAAGTGAAAAATCTCACAAGCAAGAAATATAGGGTCCTGGTCCCTCCATCACCAGGACCAGGTCCAATAACAGCCCTGGCTTCTAACCACACTGTGTACTGGGCCCAGCAGGGACAGGGATCCATATACAGGTGACAAAGCCCACACTGGAAAAAATTGAAATCTATATAAGTAATTTTTTTCTTAAAATAAGTGCATTTGCCTTTGGATTGAGGAGGTAAAAGACATTTTGCCAATGGAACAAGACAATTTACACTTAAAATAAGAAAACACAATTGCATTGTCTTATTTCAAGTGCATTTTATCTAATTATCTTATTTTAAGAGTAAAAATACTCATTCAATCAGCAAACTACCTCATTTACCTACTCAAATTAAGGGTAAATACACTTAGTTTAAGAATTTTTTACTTATTTCTAGATTGTTTTTTCAGTGTACCTGCTGTTTCTCTTGGTGGCCCAAAACTCTTTCTCAATTCTTTCTGTGTCTCATTGAATATGAGATTCTTAATGCATTTGATCAGAACTGTCTATTTATGATTTATAATGAGCTTAAAGGAATAGTAGAAAATTAAGGCTAATCATGTTTTGGGTGTACTATTCCTTTAATAGGATCCAGCTGTCTCAAAAGATCCCCTTTTAAGTTATACTCCTGAAAAGAAGTCAAAACGGCACCATCACAATAAAATTTAAAACACACATGATTTTATAAACCGAGAAATACAAAACTTAAAGCTTTTCTCTAATTGGTCTCTGTCAACTGAGGCCACACAAATGCGGGGATGACTGCTGGCAGGATAGATGTCTAGAGCGCAGTTAGTGACACCTTTCACAAAGGGGATTAGCCACAGAAAGTCTTTATTCAAGCATATTCATAGAAAGCTGAGGTTGGTAGGAATTGGGTGCACCAACCACAGGGTCAGAGGATTCTGAAGCAAAATGCAAATGAGGGTGGAATGGATGCATCAAACGGCACTAAATGCAGGAGATTCGTCCACACTGAGTGCAAACGCCACATTCCTGATATCAAGCTACTTTCAACCAGAAAAAACGAAAAATTAACTGGACAGACTGTAGAGGAATGATGCACACGCTCAGAATCCATGTTGGTCAAAGTTGGGGGTGAAGTTTCGTAGGTCAGAGACGGTCTGTGATGCCATATTATCTACAGTCTGCCAAGCCACGTATCTGGACATTTTAAAGCATATTATTATTTTTCTTATGACAGGCTTTGCAGAGACACTGATTCTATTTTCTAGAAGGACTTTGCATCTATCTACACTGCCAACGGTATCACAACCTACCGTACTGAGCATTGGGCTAACTGACCTGAGCTTAACTAATGTTCTGTGGGGAAATGAGAGAATAATGAGAGCTGGAAGACCCAGCAATGTTACGCAGCATTGATTCTGTAGTTCATAAATAATCGCCCTGAAACAAACTTGATTTTCATAAGTTTGAATTTACCTATTAAGTTATCCATATTTTATTGAATTCCTGATATTCTAAAAATATTAACAGTGAAAAGAAACAAAAAGCTTTTAATATTTTGATCTGTGTAAAGTATCTACATTAATGAAAAAGTATTGCACTATATAAATAGTTTACCTTTAAAACATAAGTTGAAGAAAACAAGGGTCGTCTAGTGATTTTTACTTTCTGAATCGAAAGACAAATTATGGATGATTTTAAACTGACGAGAGCCGAAAGGTAATATCACAGTATTTACACTTCAGTAATCATTAACCGAATCCTTTCACGCTTCTTAAAATTAACATTTCTCTGAGCACAGTTAGCAAACATCCTTTATGTTCTGCTGATCAAACAGTTCTCACACGCCACCTAACCAGTCCATTACTCATCACTGCTACAATCGGTGCATGTCAGCATTAACAGCCTGGTGGAAAAGTGATGTGATACCATTTCTTAAAGCAGGAAATAAAAAACCTTTATTGGCTACAGTAAAATTAACATATTTTAGACAGTAAAATGTTCAGAGGTTTTGTTTTTTAAGCTATTAAAGAGGATTTTGCAGAAACATTCAACCTGGAAAACAATATTGTTTAAACTACTATTTTAAAGACAATTATGCCTGAGATGAATGTAAACAAACTTCTATTTCTTTTTTAATGTTTTTATATGTTTTTGTTTTTTTCAGGATGTCAGTAGCTGGAACCCCAAAGGAAGCGGTGTTGGTGTTTAAAGTCGCAGGTTCAGTGTCGGGGCTCGCTGTGGACTGGATCCACCAGCTGCTCTACTGGACGAGTGTGGAAGCAGGTTCGGTTAATGTGGCTCTGCTGGATGGTTCATCGCAGCATCAGCTCATCACGGGGCTCAGCAGACCTTCAGCCGTGGCTGTGGATCCTGTCCAAAGGTAGGAGGGGATAAGTAACAGATCAGTTTAAGGAAATATCTTTTAAGCTCTGTTTGATAAAAGATCATGTAACATGTAAAGCAGGCCTGAATGTTTCTGCTGCCTTTATTAGTTGACATAAAGTATATTGACTAAGTGACTTTAATATAAACTGTTAAAGTTGGAAACTGCTCATGGACAGAATTCATTATTTATGTTTACAAAGGGTGAGTTGAATCCAGTTAGGAATTTGTAACTTCTTGACTAACACTAATGAAAAAGAATGAGAAGAATTTTATTTAATTTTTTATCATGCTCAAACAAAGTTAATTAACTAAAGCCCAGTTTTAAATCATTTTTATGCCATTAATCGGAATCAAAAGAATGGGGACTTTCTTATAAACAGTTTTTATATAAACCAATGTTTTTATATATTCCCCACTGCCATCAGACTGCTAAATGTTATATAAAACAGGTTATTAAAAAAAAAACCTGAATGTTGGAACTGTAACTATAGTCATATGTTTATATCACTTTTATTTCTCACCAGTGTTTTTTTAATCACGCATTTATCATTGCTGCTTACCTTTATCAAGGCTGCACTTTAAAAAATGAAAGTCTAGAGAGCTGTACTTTTTCTATACACTTGTATGTACAAAATGACAAAATAAAATCTAAGTCATAAAGTGGCGAAAAATGATTGAATATCAAATGCAAATATTAAGTGTGTTTTTTTTTTTTGTTTTTTTTTTGCATGTTAAAGATTTTTATCATATAAAAAATGAGCAGATCCTAGAACAGAGTCTATACTCCTTTGAGACATGTGGTTAAACCAACACTTAGTAATGTTTTTAACCTAAAAATATTCTCTTCCAAGTCCCTTTGATAGTAATTTAAGAGTACATGAGATGAGCGAGGGGTTCATCTTCTCCCCCAGCTCTTTCAGGTCAAAAACCATACTTGTAACTCTAACTTTTTTTCCACCCAGTGTCAGTCTTGTGGCTCTGTTCTCATTCTAAGAGAATGTTGCTGCTTTAATCACAGGTGATCAAATCACTCTTTTGGATTTTGGAGTATAAAATGGCAGAGCTATTAAAAAAAAAAAAGGAGGAGGGGGACCTTTAAGCAAATAGGAAAGGAAGAGAAGCTGTAAATTAGTTTGCAATAGGGCTGGAACAGACAAAACCAAAGATGCAAAACTGATAAAAACCTGACAATGTTGTTAATGGGATTAAAAGAGCCATATGTGCTAATCTCTTTTGGTGTTCTTATTATGACTTTAGAGTGATTGAAAGTGAGGGGGAAAAAAGCTTTAGGTCCCTGTTTCCCTCTGTGTTCAATGGTCATTATGATCCCTCTAAAGTTTTCAGTTAGCAGCTGAAATAAATACAGGCTGACTTCATTTACTGATCACGCTGCTACTTAAGGCAGTTGATCATTTACCACACTACATTACAGCCTTTTGCTTGTTAAAAAATAAAAGATATCTTTTTTTGTCTTCTACCACCATGCTCTACTGTATATTTTTTTATCTACCATGTAATATGCAGGTTAATGTCTGTGGCTGTTATCTAACAGAATGGAAAATGCAATATGAGTATGGAGGTTTTTTTAAAGGAAGTGTTGAAACAGGATCTTTTTTTAGGTCTGCGGATGTTTTCAGGTCTGTAGATTAAGAAACCTCACCATCTGATGGGTAACCTTTTAAAAGGAAGTGTAAAAGTGTGTTTTTTTAATACTGTATTTTGCATAGATAAGGAAATACGACTGTAAAAAAAAACGTATTCTTTTTATTTTTTCAGTTTTCTCTTCTGGGCTCAGTGTGGCAGTTCTGCTAAGATTGAGCGGGCCAGCCTGGATGGACGGGATCGGATGGCCTTAGTCACTTCCTTATTACGCCAGCCTGTTGCCCTCTCTCTTGGTACGCTTAGAAATTTTGCATAAATAATTTTTCTGTGTAGAAACCCGGACTGTCTCACAGAATGCATAAGAGGTTTCCTGGTTTAATTTTTGCATCCGTTTTGCATGCCTATAAGTTCCGTCGAGTCGGAAAAAATTAAAATCTTGTTCCACAGGTCAAGCAGCAGCATTTAAAACTTATTTTTCAGCATTTTCACTTGATGCAGTGATTTAGATCCCTGTGAAATCCCTTAAGCTTGCATAGATAATGTTTTACTCCTAAAATTATTTGTCATACTTTATTTTTATGGATGTGGATATATTACTTTCTGGGGGAAAAATATCACCACTGAACATGATTTATTAAATTAGGAACAATTTCAACCTGGTTTTCGTTCCCATCAAAGCACTGAAAAGGCTTTTCTTAAGGTTATTAATGAGCTTCACCTTCCTGCTGACTCTTGTCTCACTATCCATTCCTGTTCTACTTGATTTGACTGCGGCATTTGATAATCTCACTCGCTATCATCCTGAACAAACTTGCCTTAATGCCATCTTAACTGGTTTGGTTCATACGTTTCAGGCCGCGATCAATTCATTGAATTCAAATGAAAAATCCTGTCTCTGTTACCTCAGGTGTTCCCCAGGACTGTATCCCTATTGTTTATAATCTACATCATCCCCCTTGGCCACACATTTCAGAAGTATTATATTAATTTCCATTGCTATGCGGAGGATATCCAGCTCCATCTCTTAGCCAAACCCAACTCCACTGATAATGTTTCCATTTTTATCTCTCTGCAGGTTGAGAGTCTCAATGTCATTCTTGACGGCTCTTTATTTTTTCCTCTTGTGTTAATAATATTACCCGGTCTACTTCTATCTTGTAGCACAAACCGCCTCCATCCTTCCCTTTTTTACCCACTGCTGCCCTTGTCCACATCTTGGTCATTTGCTCCCAAGACTATTCCCTCCTTTTTGGTTGTATGCAAAAATCCCTTCATAAACTACAAATGGTCCAGAACTCAGCTGCTTGAACCATTACACGCACACCACCCATCACAGCACACCTGTTCGCCAGCAGCTGCATTGGCTTCCCATCTGCAATTCTATAAATTAACAAATACTTCTTCTCACCTTCAAGGTTATCCACAACTTCGCTCCCCCATATCTTTCTGAACTCCTCCATGTTGCCACACCCACCAGAACCCTCAACCTCTCCTATTCATCTCACCCTTCCCTCTGTCCGTCTTGTTATCATGGAGAGCAGAGCTTTTAGCTGCTATGCCCCCCCTGCTGTGGAACCTGATCCCATTGGATCTCCATAGCATCAGTTCTCTATCACTTTTAAAATCTAACCTGAAAAGACTCACCTTTTTAAACATTCATTTGTTGTCATAGTTTAACCATTTCACCTCAATTTATTTGACTGTTTTAACTACTTGCCTTTCTTGCAGTTTTTAGTTGTGAAATATAAGGTGTCCTTGAGTGTCCTTTCTGGACATAAATAGATAAAAAACCTATAAATAAAATGTATTATTATTATTAGTATTACTTCCAGCTTTGGTTCAAATCATTGCAGGAGTAAACCAGAAGTAAAACAGTCCTCTGGCAATATATTTTTCTAAATTTTAAATGAATATACCTAATTACATATTTGTCACTCAGTGCTGCTGCTAATGTGAATAAATAATGTGGTTTTGTTTTTCCTAGATATGCCTCGGCGGTTGCTGTACTGGTTTGACCAGGGAATGAGGAGCATTTCCAGAATAAATTTTGAAGGACAGCACCGTAAAACAGTGGTAGAGTCTAACGGCTACGTGGACCGGGTATTTGGACTAGCCGTCTTTGAGGTACGAGGCTGAACATTTTTTATTTCACATTCCTGCTTTAAGGCCCAGCAACAGTTTAAGTTGTGGTCTTAATCCACTAATCATTTAAGGCATTTTTTTTTCAGTGGGTTAAATTAATTCCATGAAATACCAGTGAGTTTGGAACCTCTTCACTCATGTGGGGAGATAAAGCAAACTCCCCCTTCCTACTTGTCATGGTTTCATTCAGGGGACTGATAAGGGGGATTGTGAGAATAAATTCCCATCATTGACTGCCTTCTTTGAAAGGTCATAATGGTGTGGAATATACCTTTTTACCAAACCACTAGGGCTAGCATGCATCTTGATATATGACGTTTAGGTTTCATTTCAATCTGAAATGCTCTGCTAAGCCTTACCTGCATATTCTGACTGCCCCGTCATCAGGATCGATTCCTGTCTATTTTCAAGACTCCTTTTTAAACTGCCTCATCATGATTAAAAGTGTCTGCCTTTCCACCAAACCAAAGCCCACCTCAGTCCCCTTCATCGCACCGTCTGCCTCCAAATCAGTTCAGCTTTCTTCCTCTTTCATCTTCCAGTCCACCCCGGGGCGAAGACATCTCCATTCTCATTAATCCTCCTATTTTATCATCATCAATAGTAGCCTCAGTGTCAAAATACTTTTAATACTTCATGTCAATAAACCCACTAATTTCCCGCTTATCTCCTTGCGAGTGTCTCCAGGTTGAAATTCCAGTAATGCCTCCCAAAGGAGCACAGAAACGGTGTTGGGTCAGTTGTGGGTTCATTTGGACTATTGTTACTAAAAGACCCAGTGATAATTATGTTCTTATAGCGTGGGAAACATGTTTCTTCTAAAAAGTGCCACATGATAGTCATTGTCATTTTATTAAGGACCAAATATTAATCTCATCTGAATAATAATATTAGAATAGAAAGCATCCATAGAGTATTTTCAGTGCAGTTACTATCTAAGGGCACGGTTTGATGATATATTTAATTTCAAGAAAAGGTCACACTCCAAAAAACGTAGTTTTTGACAATTCGCATCTCATATTAATAGTGAAAGGTATTTGAAAAAACCAATTGAAAGGTTTGAGAAGAGCTACGTTGTTTGCCTCACTTCCAAGTCACATCATTTTCCATCTCAGTTTTGTAACAAGAGTCGTCATATAAGGCAATCAGACCAACTATATTTATATTATCTGCTTACCTAAGTTTAGATTGATGTAGCACAATCATAGGTGTAAGTAGAGTCGGATCTTCAAATATTTAAAATAAGGGGTGCTAAATTGCATGTGCAGTAAAAAGAAACTTTATTCGAGCAATAAGTGGAACATAACCTGCATATTGATAAAGGGACACATGAAAAAAATTGCTTGCATACCCTGTTTGCTGAATTGCAAGCTAAATCAATTTGCACCTTCTTTGATCACCTGCTTTGCAGGTATTTCACCTGTATTAAGACATGGTAACATTCTGGAGATAAGGCCCAAAGTGTACAACAAAGGACTTGAAATATAACCCTGTGCCAAAGCGGAGTAAACAGTAAATTCATCAGAGTAGCAGTCATTAACCTTGACCCTTTAAGTTTAAAAAAGCAAAAATCTATTTACCTTTATCATTCAGTCATGGTGGATTCCTGTGAATAAACGTTGCAGGGAAAAGAAAATTAAGAGCAGAGCTATAAACAATAAAATTAAACATGCCCATATTCACTGACCAGGAAGAGGTGAGGTGTGGCAGAGTGTTATCGTTTCTACCAAAAACTGAGACCGTCTTTTTTAGCACCTAATCTGCTCAGTGACAGCAACTGTTTTTTTTTTTTTAGTTTATATATTGAAACCTGCATTTTGGCTGCAGGAGGTCTGACTTTGTTCTATAGGACCTACAGTTGAACTACGCTATAATCTGAAGAGCTTCTACTGAAAGATGGGGCTTTGTCAGTTCTTTATTTCAGCTCTGCAGGAGTTGAACCCAGTTTCTTCATTGGTTTGGAAGCTTCAATGCAGCAAACAAATGTCAAAATGTATCATACATATATATATATATATATATATATATATATATATATATATATATATATATATATATATATATATATATTTATCCATCCAGCATCCCATTTCATTCTGTACAAAAAAAAATGGTTTGATTTGTTTAAAACTCTTTTAATAGATGAAATTAACATTGATCTGTGCTAATTCCATGTCAGGGATTTTTGTATTGGGGGGATGAAGCTACGCACTCCATCTGTCGTGCAAACAAGCACAATGGCGAAAACCTCCAGGTGCTAATGTCAAACATCAGCTTATCCCATGGTTTGGTCGTTGTTCACTCTGTGCTTCAGCCAAAAGGTAGGGCCATTTTAATTCGAATTCTTAACTTTTAAGTTTCTAATAAACTTCTGCTTTCTGTTAGCGATTGCCTTCAAAGTAACATCTTGACGTAATGATTTCCCCTCAGCTAACTGATGCTTGTTACTTCCCAGGAGCCGCTGCATGTGGACGACCAGGAACGGTGTGCCAACATGAGTGCCTTGTTGATCTGATGCCTGAGAGGCTGCATTTCAGCTGCAACTCTAAACAAACAAGACCCAACAAACCTGAGATTCCGTCCTTGTCTCGCTCATCTCCTGCATCAACTTTATCTGATCCCACCTTTGCTGGAATCCTGTCCCTTATCTGTAAGAATAAGTCTTCATTTATCCAAATATTTAAACATCTTTTCTCTCTGGGAGAGGCAAGCTTCACAAACATTACACTGTAAGGCTATCAATGAAATGAATCGGCAGCGATAACAAAGTGACTGACGATCCAATATTGATATTTGTAATATTAATATTTGGTATTTGTCAGTTAAAATTTCCTCGTAGCATTTTAGAAGACTTAATACTGTTTTTTATGTTAAAGTAACTTAACTTTGACCCAATTATCAACTTCATTTGAGATATTTTCAATGAATTTTCTGGTAAATATAAAGCTCTTGAATTCAATTCAATTTAGTTTATTTATACAGCTCCAATTCACAACAAATTGCATCTCAAAGCAGTTTACAGAAACTATTGGTGTGTATTAATGCTCCATCTGGGCTACTCTTCTCAAATCTTCAATTATGCAACTCTGGAAGGTTGGATCCATCTCTGAATCAGTCATGTGACCCAGAGTGCTGCTTTATGGCAGCCTGAGTTCCCCTTGAACCCAGAGCTAACAAGGCTGAAAGTTGTTTAAGGCAAGCACACAGATATGACTCTTATCAGATGTATATTTGGTTCTATGATTTAAAGGGATAAATGTGGCCTTCTCAGAGTGACTTCTCACTCTGCTCGTCCAAAACATGAAGGACGGCTTTTTATTTCAAGGACAGTGCTGCGTTGCCAGCTGCTTTTAGGGACGCTTAACCTGGAAGTTACAGGTCAAGTTACTCTCTTAGTTTACTAACAGAAGCAACCAGAACAAACTATATGTGCAGTTCACTCAGATGATAACCAGTCCTGTGTTTTAAAGCAGGTTTGGTTCAGTTGCAAAAATGATCATAATCTTTACAATTCAAAATCTTATAGGATCAGTCATAAAGCAAGAACTGCAACTGGACGTTTATATTATTTTCTGTAAAACATCCTCAGCTGAGAAATTTGAAGTCCCATTGCATATTTGAATCTTTGTAGTTGCACTATTACTTTAAATTTTAACTGTATTTTAATGCTTTGATCCAATTATTGAAATTTCTTAAAAGCTTTTACTTTTACTCTTTCTATCCCTTTTGAAAAGAATGATTTTGTGTTAAATATTTGGAGTTTTAGTTTTATCTACTCATGTGAAGAAAAAAAGTCGATACCCCTCAGTTAATGAAAGAAAAACGAGCCACATGACAAAAGTAATGTTAAATGAAAATTCAATGAAAATGGATAAATAAAAGTCAGACGTTACTTTTCAATCATGCTTCAACAGAATGATTTAAAAAAATTAACTCATTAAATGGTCGTGGACAAAAATAATGGTACAGTTACGGTAAGTTCATGTCTTATATACATACATTATATACAACCATTTAAGGCAATTAAACTAGTCCTGTAACTATCAGTGAGACTTCTACTCCTCTCAGCAGGTATTTTGCTCAACTCCTCATAAGCAAACAGCTTATTATCTCAGGTTCTAGGTTGCCTTTTCCAGACAACATGTTTCAGCTCCTTCCAAATATGCTCAATAGGATTTAGGACCTGACTCGTAGAAGGACACTTCAGAATAGTCCAATGTTTTCCTTTGGGCCAATCTTGGTTGTTTCACAGCTTTCTCGAAAATATTCCAGACACCCTGTGCCAGACGAAGCAAAACTGCCCCAGATCATAACAGAGCCTCCTCCTTGCTTCATAGTAGGGACACTGTTCTTTTTTGATATGCTTCATTTTTCTGTCTGTGAAAAACAAACTGGAGCAGCAAATTTGTGTCCTTGAAAGGCCCAAGATCTGGACTGAAGTCCATTTGAGAATCTTTCACTAAACCTGAAAACTACTAAGTACAAGACATGTTATAGCACTCTGATTTCATTTAATTAGTTTAATGTAATTGTTAGGAAAACCATTTTATCCTAATCCTACTCTAAGCTGTTGGGTTTTCCCATTGCATCCTTCAAATAGCATAAAGACCCTGAAGATTTTCCACTTTCCACATCTGAGATACTTTGTTAAACTGATGAAGGCCACGAAGAGAAGTTGCATTTGTAATAAAACAACCATCTTTTGATGAATCAACTGCTTTTTTTCAAAGGTTTTCTATAACCTTACACAACCTTTTGTTCACGCTTATCTTGCTTTACAAAACTGTCCTTCCTGAAGTCTGTGTTTCACTTCTCTAAGATTGTGTTTAGAGCATGTTTTTACCAAAGCAAACGCCTCAGTGGGCTTATATTGGCTGGTGAACATGAGTCATTGAAACTGAGAAACTTCACATATTGCAGCCATGCCCAGTGATGTTAACAGACTCAAAGGAGGTGGTTGACATCATGCAGAAACTTTACATCAGCCTCTCAATGCACCCCTGGCCCGCTTGGCACAGGCTGCAGAGTGTGATGCATGTCTGCTGTGTGTCTCCCAGTGTTCCTAAGTCTGCTCCTGGTGGGGATGGCTTGGTGGTGGTGGAGAGACGAGTTTCAGCCCTCCAGGTCTCTCACGTTGCAGAGCATCTCCCTCAAAGAGTCCCAGGACCCGCTCATAACTCAGCAGCCACCTGTGGTCCCGAACACAACTTTAGACAAGGCAAGTATAAGTAAAACACAAAGGTATACACTTTTTCAAATGTAAATATTTGAGATAGAAAATAATTTTTGACAAGTTTACAAGTTAATGCAACCTTTTTTTTTTTATCAATCTGGTTCTTTCAGAAAAAAATAAAGCTCCCTGAAACTTGCAAATGGTTGTTAAAAACTTTGGCAACTTGAGGTTTTTCATCACTGGGAGGAAACTTGGGCCACTACCAGAGACTGAGTTTACAGCCTGCTACCATAATGCTGCTTCATTTCAAACCTAAAGGCCAGATTGTAACATAGTCAATTCAAAATAACTTAATTTAGGTTTTTATTGTGACGTTCAGAAGTGGGTTTGTTGGTAAGCTTTAGATCATTGTTATGTTCCATAATTTCCCTTAATGCAGGTAAATTAAAGCTAATATGTTTATAAGTCTAGCTTTATTTTCCGTTGCTTTTTAAAATGTTATTGTCATCAATTATCTGGGCTTCTATGATGTAGGAATTCTGCAGCTCCTTCAATCATATGGTGGGCAGGTGGTTCCTAAGGAAATTCAAAGCAACATCAATGCTTGCAACATTAAAAAATATCAGTTTTCAGATGGCTGTAAAGAAAAAAAATGTTCCTTAATTAATTTCCGGAGGAAGTCTTCCCAAGGGATCAATAAAGTACTGTCTAAGTCTCTAAGTCTAAGAAGGTTTGAAGGCTACCTGCTGTGACCTTTTTGCCATTTTAAGGGATTTTCTTCTTCAGAGTAGCCTTAGGAATAAAGTAAAGCATCAAGTTAAAAACCAGATAATAGGATAAAATCTGGTTTCCTTTAACTAGTAAATGCATTTTGTTATGCATTTATTTAAAGTTGTATTTTCTACTTTTTTTAAGGTGAAAATTACCTTGATGTTTGAAATGTATTAGATTGTCATGGTTAGGTCACTTTTTACAGCTTAGAGGTATTTTGTGTGTCTTCTCTGAGTTCTATTAATACAACGGTTCCCTTCCTGACAGGACATCCTTCTTAGAGTGGATTTGGACTCTGAGTGAAGGTCCAGCACAGACCAAGAGCTGACCATGCACTGCCTGCTGTTTTCTAATCCCAGCGGTGAACTCAGAGGAGACACACCCGGGCGATTAAGTTGGGACGTTCCAACTTGGTCTGGGTGTGAACATCACTGAAGTAATGACGTGTATGTCTGAGCTCAGGGAGTTGTGGTGGCCTTCCATCATAACTTTGTTCCCTCAGTTTGATGGGTAATACATTTTAGTCCTAATGGATCTCTGCTGTTCAAGACTTTTATAAGTCACTCCAACAGAATTTTTGCACAAATGAACTAAAGAACATCAAATAATTAGCTAGGAAAGTTGATTAAGTTTAGAGTTGCAGCCTCAAAGTCTGATAAATAGTAGAAATAGGACCTGTTTATACTCCTAATGACAATATTAACCGAGAGGCTGAATGGTTGAACAGATCATTTGGTGTCAGATTTTCTGTTTTAATTGAAGAAGCTGGGATGTCGAGTTTTTGTTGGATTTTGCCTTTTTGTTTCATAGGGTTGAAGAATAATATATTTAAGTGCAATTTGACCTATTAACGGATTTATAAATCTAAACTATTGAGTTATTTGGGAGTAACTGAATAAAACAGTTTATAAAACTTATTGGAATCAACTCTGAATGTATTGCGTCTTACCCTGCTGCCTGGTGAGTATTTATGTTATTTATGAATGCTTATTATTATTATTTCACTCTGAAGAGTGAAAAGTGAAAAATCAATCCAAACCATCTCTAATTTACTCTAATTGGACTTTATCACATTCCTTTTTTCAGTTATGTTTTTTATGTTCAAATTAAAATAAGAAAGAAAAACAAATATAGCCTCAACTGAAATAGAAATGTTTCCACAAGAAATTACCTAAATTGTGTCTGATTTGTGGTGAGTGAAAGCTAAGAGGAAATAGTCCTACTTTAAAATACAAGTTTCAGTTAATGTTTATAATGCTTGTGTTAAAACTTTACTATCAGGAAATGAAAATATGGCTTTGGTATAACACCCTGACAGTTGGTCTACAAATTATTTACGTCCAGTGCCTTGTTAAATAATTTATACCATTTGAAACTTTTCATGCCTTTTTTTTTCCATTTTAATGTGAAACGGTAAGGAAACCGTTTTTTTTTTTTTCCCAAATAAATCTGTAATTTATTTTTCACCTGTTGCTTGTTCTTAGGTTTCCATTTTAAACTTTTAGCTTTGCCACAAATTCCCTTTAGAGTTAAGATTTGGACTTTGACTCGACCATTCTCACGGAAATTTGCTTCAACATAAAACATTCCAGTCTTAAATCCTCTGAACTCTGTTACTGGTATTTTAATTTTCCTATAAACTCCATCTATCATCCCATAAACCTCATTTACTCATTAGAATTTTTTTTTCTTTTATGACATCTTGAAGTATCAGAGTAAGTGGATGGATCACTGGTAAGAAATTTATAAATTTGGGGGAATATTCATCATTTTCCTTTTCATTATTATTTTTTTCTGTCTGAAAAATTACAATGAAATTCAAGCATGTTTCTGATAACGTCTAAAGCCATTTAGCACGTTGGATCATTTTGCAATCAACTGTACAATGTTTCCTAATGTTTTGTCTCTGCTCTAAATATGTTCACCAGCGTTTCTTTAGGCTTGTTAAAGGAAAAATGGGCTAATAAGGTCGGCAGCACTCTCTGTTTATGTATTTAATGTAAGTAAATTAGGTTTCTTTGTTTGTTTTCTGACCTCTTGTCCGGGAATAGGAACAAATGTAGATATCAACATCTCCATGTCTGAATACCTGAAATAGTTTTTTTTTTTTTTTTTGTTATTACTATTAGATAAATGTGTCTTTAGGACAGATGGTGATACTGTACACGTGCTGCTGCGTTGCTCAGTCAGTATTTATGTATAAGGAGGGTTTTATTTGCCGTGGACATGATAACATGCTGTAAAAGTTATATGTACTTAGTGCAACACTGTGGATGCTATAAAAAAACAATAAACAACTGTGTGTTATAACTTGAAGTTTAACCAACCCCCCTTATTCTTAAAACCATTCTACTGAGGTTTCCTGTTTTTTGCATTACCACAGCTATAGTTCATTAAATGTCTTATTTAAATGTATATACGTTTGTGGTAAAGTAAAGAAGCGGAGGAGCATGATTCTCTTCACATGAGTAAAGTGAGACACCCATCTTCAGCCTTTTGAACACTAAGATTACCTGAGCAGGTTAAACATCCGCCTCTATATGTACCACAGCTTTAAGCTCTTAAATGTGTGTTCACTAATCCACTTTTACAATCCTCCCTCAAACAATGCGGTGTGCAAAGACTAACGCATCCTATAGTTTATTTGCCTGCAATACTCCAAACTTAAACCGCATAAGAAATATGATTCCTCCTTCTTTTATCCTCTTAGCATAAACCAGATGTTCCCATCATTTCTTAATTTATGTTGAAATTATTTTCCAGTTCATCTTAATTACCCATTTATCTTCAGCAGACATAGTTTTCCATTAGGAAAGTTGTGCTTTTGTCATTTGCTCTAAATTTGTTGTCAGTTCTATATGAACAAAAGAAATGATTGTGTGTTATAGAAAGCCAGCACTGTGAAACTGCACAATGAATCTCCTTTTCTGTTTACAGCATGTTAGGAAATGTCATTGGAACCATTATTTATCATACATTCTAAGAGTTATACCAGTCTTTGTCCCTGCGGCTCTTCAAAACTGATCAGGTCTTCAATGTATTCATCTGACAGAATACATAAACTTATAAAATATGCGGATAAAACCTTCTGCACATTGTCTAATCAGTTCATTGCATACTCCATTTATTTCATCTCTGGAGTCTACAAATGCCCATGAATAAATTAATACATATTTTCCAAATTCTCACTTCCTGCCTCTGTTTTTCAGTCTCCAAAAAAGTGACTTGGCAAAACATCAGCGGACTCGCTGATAAAGTTGGTGCTGCTTGACCTTTTTGTTTTTTTCAACCGTTACAGGGAAGCTTTCCTTGAAGTTTGGAACCAAACAGGAAACTGGGTGCTTTGCAGCGACACAATGCCCTGCGGGAACACCCCTTTTTTATTTTTTTTTTTTATTTTGGCTTGTTTGTTTTGCCTCCCTTTCTATGGCATGGTTGATAAAACCCTGGTAGAGCCTGCAGAGATGTTTGCAAACTCATCTCTCCTCTATCTATTTTCTCTCAGAGGACAGAGCCCCTCCCCCGCCCCGGGTGTCAGCACTGATAAGAGTCTAAATGTGAAGTGAAATGTTTTGAAAGTCTTCCTGAGTGGATAAAACGGCTCGTAAGACACCAGCCCCAACGTGACCCTGACGGAGAAGCATGAAAGGATGCATAAAATGATTAAGGAAGTGAAACGAAACTTAGCAAAGCCAAAGACCACTTAAAAAAAATAAATAAAAAAAATTCAGTCTTGATTGAAAGCAACTGAAAGCGCTTTTAACGTATCCCAGGAGTTTATTCCAGATTAGTGGAGCATAACTAAACACTACTTCTCTATGTTTGGTTCTGGTTTTAGGTTCTACAAAGTAGACTTGAGTCAGAAGACCTGAGAGATCTTTGTGGTAGAAACACTGACAGCAAATCTGTAATGAATTAAGGAGCCAAGCCATGGGATTTTAGCATTGGGGTGACCAAAACTTTTTCTTGTTTCTACAAGAAAGAAAGATGTTATCCCATTTAATGATTTTAAAAATTAGTCAAAGTGAATATTATTGAACATGTTTGTTTGCGTTACGTGAAAGTAGACCAGAAAAGCTACGACCTAAACGCTAATTCCGACATTTTGAATTGAAAAAGCTTCCTGGATGGGAAGCGAAATGTCTTCAAAATTGGAAACAAACTCCAATGGATTGTTTTTTAACTTTTTTAAAATGACTATGACCTGGATAACTGGGAATATCCCCCAGCATAGACCAGAAAACTTTTAAAAACCTTTTAAAACAGCAACATGCAGGATCTGCTCAGATGTTAAATGAAGCTTGACTTTTCAACAGGTTTAGTGGGATATAACTCACAGTTCATGGAATTATTACACCCTCCGCCTCTTTTTCACCTTAAATTATTCTTCTTTTGGGCTTCCTGCTAATATTAAATTCTCCACTAAAGCCCAACATCAGTGGAGTTCTGACCCTTTTCCATTTCACCTTTACCTCTGTGTCTGCATTCGACAGAGAAAGAACACAGTGCATTGAAAGTAAGGGCTGTTGATGTACTGTTTTTCCTCTGCTGAATGCATTATAAGGACATGGAGCCAAAGCCAAGCTTTCAGAAGGCAAACAATTGAGCTAAGGACTTAAAATAGATGTTTTCAAAGAAAAACAATTATGCAAACAAAGGTTAAGAGAGCTCCACAGAGAAAATGATCTGATGAGTAATATTATAAAGCAACATAGTCTATGATATTACATCATAATAAAGTTAAAGTAAAATATGTTTCAACCAAAAAAACATCTAAACTTGTGGGGGAAATGGATTAAATGAAACTTTGAATTTAACAGGCTTTGGATGAGAAATGCAGAAGACCTTGAATATAATTTTTGTTGCATGCTAGCTCTCTATTTTTTTGTCTTTAAATCCTTAAGTGGAACATATCTCTGAGTAAATACTAAACGAAGACTGAAAAACAATACAGGATATTTAAATCCTCCTCCTAGATTGAATTACTTTATTACATAAGCATCAGTTATCTGATATATCATTTCTTTCAGGCTTTGTTTTCTTTTGTCTCAGATGTAACTAGATACTGTCTTGATTACTGGTTAAGCAGGTGTTTGTTTCGTTCCACAGAGAAAGGACAGTTCAGGAGAATTTACATTGAGGTGATGACATTTTTTCTGGATTCATGAGGTTTTTACTTCTCTGCTAAATAAAAACACTGAAGATATTTCTAGAGTGTAAAGTTAAGGGGTATATATTTTGACAATGACCAAGTTCAAACTAAATGCTATGCATCTTTTCAACAGCCACCAGTAAAATGAATTACAGCAAAGCTATTCAGTGGTTTAATTACAGCAGCGTCAGATTTCTGTTGGTGGTTTTATTACTCCATGTTACCTTAAGTAGCCTGTGCTAATGCTGGGGTTACACATTAAACAATATTAAGCTTCTCTCCAGTATTTGAGATAATTTAATGTATATTTGCTGCATAAGGTTTAACCTCTGTTAACCTGTTAATCTCTTCATTAAATCATACCTTTTATGCTACAACATTTCCATCCAAATATAAATGTTCCGTAAGAGGTTGGGCCTTTCCTCTGGTGTCACACATCTAGGCTGCAAAGTGTGACGAGTGTTTCATAGTTATTAGCTGCCGCTAATCATATTTAACCAGTGTCTATATGATACTATTCCATCACTTTGTGGTGTTTGTTTATCTTTATTCAGAGGTGTACTTTCTTTGCATTTCCCATTGTGCCACGCTATGACATCACCAATGTATCAAACTGCTGAAAGACTAATAAATATGTGCAGTTTTAATACATTTAATTGAATTTCATCATATTCTTTAAAGGTGTCATATTCTAAATGCATAACTACATTTTCTTATCACATTACTTTCTTAGCACACTACAAATAGATTGTCAAATCTGTTTCTAATTTACTGATTTTCTCAGGATCCGTTGCAGGATAAGTAGATTTTGCATCATGCATTTTTCTCCTACACTGTTTACATTTGATCACTGCTGCACTCTATGGAATGGAAATGTTCATTTCACTGCTAAGCTGCTGCTCATTTACTGTCTGAAAGCTGTACAAAATGAAATTTCGTTTAGTAAACACTCTTTGTATACAAAATGATAATAAAAGTTGTCCAAGTAGCTATTCTAAAACCATCCTTGGAAAACAGATAAATTTAGTTGCGTAAAGAACAAAACTGAAAATTTATGATATGACAGAAGGGGAAAAACGACCAGCAACCTGTCATGCATGTTAGATTTAGAACTAAATTATAAGTTACTGATACAGGAGCATATACAATATTTTTTTCTTGTGTATGCTGCTGCATTGTTTTTTTTTAATCTGATTTGTATTTTTAAGGACCTCTGTATTCTTTCAAATGAAATGAAATCAATCAGAGAGCCATACAGTATGTGACTTTGTATGCTGAATCATTAAAAGGAAAAGTTGAATGGCCGTGAGTTCAGAGACCATTGATAAGAAAGGTAAAATGATGCATGCACCTATAAGTAAGGTCAAATATGTGGGCAACATGTTGACATTTAAACCTGCAATTAAAATAAATTAAAGCAAAGATTTTCCTTTAAAGGTTTTAACGTTTCTGAATATTTTATGCAGACCTGATGTGTTGGCTTTCCCTGGGAAATTAACGTTTCTTCCACTTAATGCGTACTCTTTACAGACTGGAGGATCAAATGAATAAAAGCACTGTTTGATTCTAGCTGCCATCTCTTTGTTCAATAATTTATGTGATTGTCCAATCTTTTACTTGTGGTTATAGGTTCCTCTCAGTAAATCAGAATTTCGATAAAATGTTCATCTATCTTGGTAATTTAGTTAACAAAAGGGTGGTTGTTGATAGGCTGGAAATCCCTAGAAACAGCTGAGATTTTTAAACTTGGTTTAATCTAACATAGCTAGCAGTTGTATATCCACTTTCTTCCAAACCAACCAGTGGCATTTGTACATGCAGCAAACTGCTCAGCCTAAGCACAGGCCTAGATTTTACGCAAAATTTCCATATTTCCTTGAAGTGCTTTGACTTTTTAAGACATGTTGACTTGCATGCAGAGCGAAAGCTTGAATGGTTTCAAATTTCCCAAAGTCCTCAGTGAACCTGTTCATAGTAACACACCTTCATACTAATCACTCTAACCGACCATAAATCATCATAAAAAAATTCCACTCTGACAGGGTTTGCTACTCTCTTACACAAATAAAAGAAATAAATCCTAACAATATTTTTGAAAATCAAAGCTACTACTTTTACTGAACAAAGCCACACAACTATTAGGTTTTTATTAATGAATACTACATATTTTATCCTTTTAACTTATAACCTGATGGTTTAAGTTAGTATTCATGAATAAAAGCCTCCAGCTTTGATCACATTCCAGCAGAACAAGAAGCAGAGGAGTTGCATCAGTATATAATTTCCAGCTTATCAGTTTGTCCCCGTCCCACCTATATTACATATAGGTGAAACAGTCAGAGGTGCTGTGCCTTGGTTAATAATCGCCTGTTACAGCTTTTCTAAATGTCTGAGTCTCTCTTTAGTCAGCCCACAATGGAAAACAGATATGCTGTTGCTCTTTGTTGCGGTCTGTTGTCTCTCTTTATCAAAATGTTGAAGTACAGCCGGCAAAAGGAAATTCTTTCATTATTTCCACATAATACACTCCTGTCATTTTGTATTGGCATTTAAACTGACATTTACCTTTCTTTACATGACTAAAATACATTCCGACATTTAAAAACTTAAAAATGGTTGGGTTTAAATTTCCTGTATATGAGAAACATTTAAATATCTATGAAACCCTTTTTCAGAGCTAGAATTGTTGTTCTTTTTTATATAAAAAATTTGATCTAATCTATTACTGCTGTCACTTATTCTTTGTTGCTTGTAGCATCAATGGAGTCTCTGAGAATTTTTCTGTTGTTTTGCTATTTCTGTCTGATTAACCTACCAGAATTGTAAAAAGTTTTTCCTTTTTCTATGTATTTTCTTTCATAAACAGACCTGTACTGTACAACAAGCTTTTAAGGTTGTACAAATAAATCCCCACTGAAAACTTCAAGATTTAAAGCAAATTGTAGAGCAGTTTCCAATCTTTTGCTTAGGCCCATCTGTCATTTCTTAAAATCTTCGAATCTTAAAAACAAAACAAAACAATTTCCAAATAAAAAAAAAGACTCTTTCACTGATTTTTTATTTTTTATTTTAAGAATTACCTTCTGGTGAAGAGACATTCCTCTTAATACTTTTCAATGACCTTTTAAAGGTAGACCTGTTTCTGTATTTGTGCTGTTAGACCTAAACTGTCTTTGATAAAATGTTTTTTTGTTTTAATAATAAAACAGACTGGTCAAATTCAGTTTGTTCATTTGATTGAAGAATCAGTCAGATATGACATTCTTCAATGTTTAGTGTTTAGTTAAACACTTTTAACTTGTATTCTTCTGTTTGAGTACACATTCATGTCTATGTTGATCTTTAAAATACAAAGAAAACACACAATTTAATTAAAATCCTTGATTTCCTGTATTTTCCTTTCAGCTGCTCTGCATTGCTGGCTCTGATGTAGCTCATCTACAATGCTCCACAGCTTTTTATGTGGTTTTGGGTCAGATATGGGGATTTTTCAATGTTCAGAATTCTGACTTTAATCTCAGAATTGAGACTGTGGGAGCACTCAGCTTCACTGACAAAGATGTGAGCTGTTTGAGGTGGCCAGTGACACATTGGTGGAAAATGATGGAATTAGGCAACTTTTTACGTGCCTGAGGGGTCCCCTCATTAATGGAGGAGCAGAAGATCATTTAAACAAGAGAGCTATAGTCTCTAAAACAGACATGGCTATTGCTTGATGCTAACATGTTTGTTATCTGTCAGAATTCTGAGAAAAAAGTCAGAAATTTGAGAAAAAAAAGTCAGAATTCTGAGAAAAAAAGTCAAAATTCTGAGAATAAAGTCAGAATTCTGAGAAAAAAAGTCAGAAATTTGAGAAAAAATTTCAGAATTCTGAGGAAAAAAGTCAGAAAATTTAGGAAAAAAAGTCAGAAATTTGAGAAAAAAGTCAGAATTCTGAGAAAAAAGTCTGAATCCTGACTTTTTTCCCATGTTAAAATGAAATAAAATTTAATCAGTAAACTTTTTTTTTTTTTTTTTTTCCAGTGATCCTAATCCTCTTCCGTACTAATCCTGTTCCGTAGGTTTTAGTATTCTGCTTTACTGTGATATGAAATCCCATTTTTTTTCCATTTGGTGCATTTCAAAACTTCAAACATATCACTCTAACGTGAACCTACAAACACTTTAAAAATAAATGTACTCTTGAGTTGATTAAAATTGGGTAATAGCAAATATTTGCAAAAACAGAATTGCAAGTGAGGAATGACGGCGGGCGGCTGTTCACAGTAAAGATCTTGCGACAGTTGACAGAGAGAAAAGACAAACAGGCGCAACTGAGAAGTCACCGCCCTGTGAGCTGCAGATTACCGCTATGCTGCCTCAGGACAGCCGAGTTAGGATTATTAATCTGACACATTTCACTGACCAGAGCGTCCAGACCAGAGCAGGTAATAAACCTTTCTAACTTTTCCCCTTTAAATATGTTCTTCTATTCTTCATCATGGGGTCTGGTGGAGCGGAGGACTTTACGCATCGCATGAAGCCATAACGGGAAATGCTTTTAGAAACATTTTCCTCTGTCAGAAACTCATTTCTCTGTATGTTCATCCCTCTAGTTTATTTGGGAACTTCCATTAATTAGGATTCTTATGACTTATAATATCTGTATTTTCTCATTAAACACTGTCTCTACATTTATATACATTTTTTTTTTACCTTCCGGGTTGAATTGACAAAAGCGTTTCTACAATAAACTTATGGATAAATATGTAAAAGTAAGTTAAAGACTTCAACTTTTCCAGAAGCAAAGACATATTTTACAAATGTGAACTTCCTAAGATCTTAGAAACTTTTTGAGGAATTACTTTTCGATACATTTTAAGATCTCTAACTCATAAATAATCACCCAAAGTGCGAAAAGTAGTAATAGAGAAAAAAAAAAAAAAAACTGCTCTGTAAGAAAGTTTGAATTTATTTCTTTTCTCCATTGGCTTTAAGGGACTTCCCCTCCTGGTTTCGTTTCCTAAATGTTCAGTTATTCTAAATACCTTCTAAGGATCAATCATCTGTCCTTTTTCTGGATAAAAAGCACCAATTATTAACAGCAACTGGTGAATAATTAAGTAGCCTATAATTCTTCACCTGTTGCTGTTACTGCTCTGTTGGTTAATTTTAAACAGAATTTAAAATGGCTTTGTGTTGAACAAATCCTTAAACGCAACTATTAAATTTTTCCATTTAAGGTTTGATGTTTTAGTGGGTAAAAAATATTTTGTCTTTGGAAAAAAAATCAATTCGTGACTCTCAGCATTAATTAAGCTGGGTGTTAGTTGGGCTCCGTCTAAGGTTAAACAATGCCAGCCTATGAGATGACTGGTCAATGAGGTGAGTGCTAGATGGCTGATTTCATGTCATTTCTCCTAACAGCTGAGTCTGTCATACAGGAGTTACTCTTTCTCTATAATCAAAATGGGTCAAAACAAAGAGATATCCTTCACATTTTTTGGTAATTTCATTGTCACATGCCAGGTTCCCATTCAGTGAAATATGTTCTGAAAGGGTGTGTCAAGAAACTGTTTCCATGCCTTGTTAAATCCAGTATTTTTAACAGCCGTAGGGAAATATAAAAGTTAACTTGAGTTTGTGCAGATCGTTGACAGGATGCGTTTTAGCTGCCAAATTGCATGTAATTAGTTTTGAGCAACGCTATGCTCTATATTGGTTACTTCACCATGACCGTGAAAAAGAGTGATGAGTTGTAAACAGGTGTTGAAATTGTTGAGATAAGATTAAATGTTAAAAATATGTTCACCTTGTTTAATCTGTTTAGGAAAAAGTAGAATGTATATATATATATATTTCTTTTTCTAGATTATAGATTTTTTTGCCGCTTAATGCCCACGTTACCCTATGTAAACATATTTACACCACTTGCGTATTGCCTAACGCAACCACTGTTGGAGAAAAACAACCTCCATCCAGGGTTTGCTATATTATTTATTTCACATTACTTTAAGCATTTTTTTTACTCTCCTTTGTAGAAATAAAATAGAATTCTGACAAATTGAAAGACTTTTTTTTGGGTTGTTTTGTCAATTAAAAGCAAGCATTGCAATTAAGTTTAAGTCTGAATTCGGACTAGGCCATTCCTTTTTTTAGGTGGATTAAGTTTGCTTGAGTTTGATCCATAAGGATCCATTGTTGTGTTAATTGCATACTAGTTGTAACAGAAGAAATATTAAAAGTTCAATCTTATTTTTCCCTTGAAATTTTAGTGATCTCTGTAATGTTTTGTGTGAGATGGGCCCTTCTGTTTTGCCACCTTGCCCAGTTTCTCTCTTATTGAAGAATTAACACTAAACTTAATTAAAGGAAGTAACCCCTTAAGGGCTTAGTTTGCTGCTTTTCTTTCTTTCACGAGTTCTCAGATAACGCATATTCATTCCTTCTGATCATGCTGTCACCTGCCTTGACTTTCAGTGGTGTGAAAAAATGCAGCTTTAATGATGCCTCAGAATTTACTTTCAGTTTAGACAGTAGGGATGGTCAGGTGGATGATTTGAGAGCTTTAAACATTTTTCCTTAAGTTTCCTTTTTACGAAGCATGCTTTAAATTAGCATTAAAAAAAAAGTACAGGAAGTTCTCCTAATATGTGCTTCATTTTTCATGTCTATTTACTCAACAACAGTGAGTGAGTGGAACAAACGAACCTGATAGTCCTTTGGCTCAGCTGTAAATGCAGAATCAAACTTTCAGTTTTTCCAAACCTTTGGTTGGTTCTCCTTTGAATAGAAACTCTAAAAGGACTTTATTTTTTAATAACTAATATAAAAAAAAAATCATGCTATCACTGTCTGTATGAAAAATATTACAGTGTAATAATTAACCAAAGCATATTAACAAACTCGGAAAAAATCTAATTTTTTTGGCAAAACATAACCAATAATTACTTAATTCAGCAAAGCTTTTACTGGTGTAGATCCTAAATTCAGCTAAATAAAAAAATGTCATTGTTATTATTTGTATTGAAATAAGCTGTATTCATTAGTTATATGATGATAAACCCACTTTTCCACATGATAACTTTTTGCCCTCCATTACTCTGGCGTATTTTACTCTCGTTGCTAACGTGCCAAGTTGCTTTTTTAAAGATCATTTATCAAATGTTGATGATGAAACAAAGTCTTTCGTTCATGTATCTGAGCTCATTACCGTACTTCTGATAAGCTATCAGGAAAGATAGTAGTTGATAAAGAAGGCTGTAAACTATTGCCGATATGACTTGTAGTGAATTGTCAGGCTTTTGGATGATTCAGTGCTTTTAGTAATCCTAATAATCTTCTCATTGTTTCTTCTTAGCTTTACCTTCTGGGTTGGGGCATTTATTGACTTTGAAATAGATAAAAGTTTAAAAGGATAGTGACCCTGGCACGTAATCTTGTAATAAAATGTGCTATAGTATCTAAATTTAAAACCACAATGTCACTTCAAATCTCAGAAATGTTTCTGCGTATTTTATTCTTTTGTTATTATCTGACTTAAAGTAAATTAATCAAGTTCAAGCTGTGTAGTTATGCATTTATTTTTTCATCACGCAGCCCAAACATTATGGTGGTTCATGTTGTCTATAACCTCACCTGGTTGTGCTTGAAGTTTCAGCAATATCCAGAGTTATAGTGATGTTTTATACTTTTATAACAGTTTTGTCTATTGAAATTTAGGCTGCTGAATATGCATTAAATGTTTTACTGGCTGTAAAATGTGACAGTGTTTTAAATTTGAAAAAGTCCCGGATAAAATAAAATGACATAAAATAAGATAAAACAAGATGAGAAATAACCTAAATTTAACACATTCCCAGGCTGAGGCTATTATCGGGTATTCTGAAAATGTCCAAAGGTGGCAGCCTGGGAAGTTGATGGAAAGGTCTGCATAGTTATGCCAGCACAGTTCTTTGTACTGCAGACCAGCCTGTTGGACCCCTTGTCCTTACATATATCGGTGGCCATTTATGTAGGTGATCCAGTGTCCACTGGGGTGGATGCTCGGCCACTCCAGCTTGTCCCCATGACGTGTGGTTTGCTTTGTATTCAAAGCAATGAAATTGAAATTTAAACTCCTAACTCATTTAGATCATGTCGAAATGATCATGTTTGGCTTATTTAGGACTTCCTTATGATGCTCCATGAATCTTTAAGATAAACTTCAGGATTAGAATTTATTTAACTCTTTTGGAGGAATTAGATAAATAACTGTAGCTAATCCTTGCATGCCTGTAGCCATGTACAACAGCTGCAGTTCCTCAAGGATTAAGTTAATAAAAAATAGGCCAAAGTGTTGGGATCCAGCCATAAATATTGAAGCTGTTATCAATAAAGAAACAATAGTTTTTCATCAGCTCTTTAAAGGTTTTTAAAACACAATGGTGAAGGCATGTCCTGTTTTTTCGACATCTTCCATTTAAAATCAAAATAGACCCCCTTATCTTTATCAAAAGAATAATTGAAGTTTGCTTTCACTTTTCTGTATTGCACGTTTTACTTTTTCTTTAAGACTAGTCATAACAATGATGCCATATTAGTTTGGATTGCCTAAGATTTGTGTCTTCCTCTGATAAATGATATTCGGGATAAATCATGTTAAAAACAATGTGCAGACTTCATGTGCCTTGTTGTAACGGTTGCTAGGTAAACAAAATTACGCTGAGGTGAGAGCGCCGGACTGCTGCTGAAGGTTAGACTGTTCCAATTCGCAGACTATTACTTCCAGTCTCCATGTTTTTTGAGGTCTTTTAAGGACCCAATCGGCTTCTACTGTGTCCTTTGAAGGATGCAGCCCCTAATTTGGGATACCCCATATTATCTGATCTTTTTCATTATGTTTCTTAAATGTATTGTTGAGAAAGACAGACCAATAAAGGGGTGCTGTGTTATGCATTAATGTGAAGAGTACCACACGTTACCAGCTTTTTTCATACAGCACTTACAACATCCACAAGACCAAGGTTTTGTACACAAAGTAAAAACATCTTACATTAAACCAACATTAAAATCAAAAAGATCTGAAATAATAAAGCATCAAAGCACCAAAAAAGGATAATAGAATCAATAAAATAAAGAAAGATAGAAATAAATAGTGTGAAAGTTAATAACCGGTAGTAAAACCATTTAAATAAGTTGGAAAGTCAACTTCTAAGGTGTTGCTAAAGGCCAGGGAAAACATATGGGTAAAAAAAGGGGACTGAACATGAGAAAGTGAGGAGGCCTCCTCCTCGGCCTTATGACGAATTGAAAGGGCCTCCTCAACTTAGGAACTGCTGCTGCAACGCCAAGGTCTCCCTTGAGCTTGCATTTTGTCTTTGGGATGCTCAGAGGCAACCTTTTGGCTGCCCTGAGGGAACCAGAGTGTTTGTAGGGATTTAGGTTTAGTTCTTGCACAATTTGGAGGTGTGGTTAGGGTCATTGTCCTGTTGTAGGATGAAATTGGCTCCAATCAAGCGCTGTCCACTGGGTATGGCATGGCGTCGCAAAATGGAGTGATAGCCTTCTTTATTCAGAATCCCTTTTACCCTGTACAAATCTCCCAACTTACCAGCACCAAAGCAGACCCAGACCATCACATTACCTCCACCATGCTTAACAGATGGCGTCAGGCATTCTTCCAGCATCTTTTCATTTGTTCTGCGTCTCACAAACGTTCTTCTTTGTGATCCAAATACCTCAAACTTGGATTCATCCGTCCACAACACTTTGTTCCAGTTTTCCTCTATCCAATGTCTGTGTTCTTTTGCCCATCTTAATCTTTTTCTTTTATTGGCCAGTCTCAGATATGTTTTTTTCTTTGCCACTCCGCCCTGAAGCCCAGAATCACGCAGCCGCCTCAACACTGTAGATGTTGACACTGGTGTTTTGCGGGTACTATTTAATGAAGATGCCAGTTGGGGACCTGTGAGGCGTCTGTTTCTCAAACTAGAGACTCTAATGTACTTATATTCTTGCTCAGTTGTGCAACACGGCCTCCCACTTCTTTTTCTACTCTGATTAGAGCCTGTTTGTGCTGTCCTCTGAAGGGAGTAGTACACACCGCTGTGAGAAATCTTCAATTTCTTAGCAATTTCTCGCATGGAATAGCCTTCATTTCTAAGAACAAGAATAGACTGTCGAGTTTCAGATGAAAGTTCTCCTTTTGTGGCCATTTTGACGAAGGTCAGTTTTGTAGCTTCTGTAACCAGCTAAACTGTTTTCAGATGTGTGAACATGATTGCACAAGTGTTTTCTAATCATCTATTAGCCTTCTGAGCCAATGAGCAAACACATTGTACCATTAGAACACTGGAGTGATAGTTGCTGGAAATGGGCCTCTACTGTATACACCTATGTATAGGTCTATATCTATTGCACCAAAAACCAGACATTTGCAGCTAGAATAGTCATTTACCACATTAGCAATGTATAGAGTGTATTTCTTTAAAGTTAAGACTACTTTAAAGTAATCTTCATTGAAAAGTATAGTGCTTTTCCTTAAAAAATAAGGACATTTCAATGTAACCCCAAACTCTTGAACAGTAGTGTATAGGAAAATAAAACAGAATCAAAGCAAGTAGGAAAAAAAAAAAAGCAGCTCAGATGGGCAGGGGGGACTAGGGTCAGGAGGAGGCTATTAAGAGGTTTAAAAGCTTGTTAAGGGATTTTAAAAGAACACTAAAATATATAGGCAACTAATGCACTTGTACTCATACTGGTACTCTCCATTTTCCTCTTACGTGGGACATAGCAGTATCAGCAGAGATGCCCAGATTCCCCCGTGCCACAGACATCTCCACCAGCTCCTCTAGGAAGCCTGAGGCAGTCCAGTGGCAACCAGGGGACAGGTCTCCCCAGCTTGTCCTGGGGCACATTCTGACCAATCTGCCGGAAAACCCTCAGGAGAGAGGCCTTCAGAGGGCATCCAAATAGATGCCTGAGCCACCTTGGGCATCTGCATGTGTTGGAGAAACTCTTGACTGCCCCAGTACATAATGCAGGTCTTGGCTGGAGGGAACCAGCAGAATCATTTGAGAAGAGCAGAGACTAAATTCACTGGTCCCCAAACAATACCATCTCTTGCCTTTGGCTGCACAGACAGATCCTGTGTATGAAGGTTATAAATAGGACCAGACACAGACGGCAGCCCTGCCAGATGCAAATATACACTGGGAACAGGATCTAAACTTATTTTAGACAGGATTCCTACTCTGCCTGTGCAGAGGTTGATTTGCCATTAGTAAAGGTCCGCAGATCCATACACCTGAAGTGCCTCCACAGGATACTACTAAGGACATGGGTGAATAAACTCTCCAGGTTCACAAAGTATTTGCGGCCTTGTTGCACTAACAGACATGAAACCTCAAGCATCATGCAGAGTGTGTAGAGCTGTTCCAGTCTGTCATGACAGGGACTGAAACCATGAAAGCTGACTTTCCTTCCAAGGGAAACTGAGAAATTATGTTGTGGTTAGAATAAATCCTATGGTTCCCCTTTTTGTGAAAGGGGAACCATAGGATTCTAACTCACACCACTATCAGTTACTGTTGATATTAAACAGGCTTTCCAGCACAACAACACACAGAGACATTGTGCAGATCTCATCCACCCTGAAGCCTTGCAACTCTTTTGACCATTTGGACGCCTGAGTGATGAACAAATCCTGCTTCCAGCATCCAGTCTTTGCTTCAACCAAGAAAACTTTGACAGGAGATCCTCAAAGTATTCCTTCTACTATCCGACATTGTCCTTCGTCAAGGTCAGCAGCTCACCTTTTCCACTGTAGATACTTTATTGTTCCAAGAGATAAATAAATCACTGACTCATTGCTAGATTGCACTACAGTAAACCAACCAAGTGGTAACAAAGGCATAAATTACTGTTTCAAAGTACGGCTAAGAAAAAATAGTGTTAATCTTAATTAGTAAAAACTTGGCTGGACGATGGCTTTGATACGGTTTTCTAGATTCAGTCTAGAATTGATTTTGACCGCTGACTTCACAGCAACTGGCCTTAGGGTTGTCAATTGGCCTATCCAGGCTTTTATGTCTTCAAAGCACAACAAACAAGGAGGGGTACATTTCTTAGAAAACTGTGAAGTTCTGTCAATAAAAGTGAGACATTATAAAAGATAAGGAACAGCCTGCCGTGCAGCATGTGAAACAGGGTTTGTCCTCTTCCATAGGTTTTTCCAAGGCTTGTTCTCAACACAGAAATTTATGTCTGTCTCTCCATCAATATATGCCCCACAAGGACAGCAGAGCTCATTGCACAGGGTAGAATTGAAATAACCCCTCAGAGCATCATCTGTTTCTTAAGACCATTTCCTCATATTGTAATTAATGACTGGTTCACTTGGTACGAGTTGATTATTTACACACCACGATAACACCTCAGCTCCGCAGAGGAGAAAAGGGTAATGAACTGAATGCTTTTCTTGCAATTTTCTTATAGCAAGTTCAGTGTTTGCTTCTCTAGTGATGCATAAATCACACTGACTCAAGGTCGGTAGGCATGAATAAAGTCCCCCGAGGTTAGAAGAAGGGCCTCAGGTTGCTATGAATGCACTGTAGTCATGGGGGTAGTTTTGCATAGGGACAATAGAGACATGTCCCTACCAAAAGTTTGGATCGACATACTTGTCCCTACTCATAATTGGCTGTGAACAAAATGTTTATAATTTACAATACAGCGTTGTTGCATAAGGAGCTATTTAAACAGTCAGACAGTTAGCAATATAGGAGAATGATTATTATTTTATCCTTTAATATTAAAAACACACTTGTATAAAAGAAACATTATATGATTGTAGGAAACAGATATAATGATGCAGGGCAGCCTCAAGGTGAAGCAGCTGCCCTTCAGTGCTGCATTATGGAAGAAATGTGTTTGGAAAGTTACCATTAAATTAGGGCTGCAACTAATGATTATTTTGTAAATTGATTAATCTGTCTATTATTTTTTCGATGACTCGGTTAATAATCAGATAGCCAAAGGTTCCTTAAAGAAGATTTCTTTTTACAAAATGAAACCAGGTGAAACAGAAACCTTTCCTCTTGAGGAGTTCTAGATGGCGAATATTAAAATATCTTAAATGCAAAATCTTTACATATTTTTTACAATCTTGGCATAATTCCTGTTCTCAGTGGCCCTATACTCCAGTTAATGATTAATAAATTTCTAAATTGGTTGACGATTATATAAATAATCGATTAATATGATTAATTGTTTCAGCCCTAGATAAAATACATGAAATGGGATACACAGAGTAACTACAGCCCAGATGTACAACTTGTGTAGTGATGTTAATATTTTAAATGCTCAGTGTCACTTCCTCTTATAGTTCCATTTCACATGTAAATACAATACACTTATTTGCTGTCCCTTGAATGTATTATTTTGCATGATACAGAGAGAGCATATTAGATAAAAAAAATAAATAAGAGTGTGGTTTACCTCTGTTTACCTCTGCACAATTCTATATCTTCAAAAGAAAACATAGAATGAATACACATATAACAGACATATTTGGACTATATTTGGTTAAACAGGCACCGTCTTAGCACTACACATTCAATAGAGCCAGTGATGCTTTAAACATTGATAAACAGCATCTAGTGTGTGTAGCGCTTATAAGATTTGTATTAATGTAGCAAGAAATGCTGCTGGTCTCTTTAAGAAAAATGTGCCCTGATGCTCATATTTAGCATAAAAAAAGAGCATGCATATTTTTGCATCGAACCAATGACATCAAAACAATGAAACTGAAAACCAATAGTGTCCCTACCAAAGTTGAAATCAAACCTACGCCCTTGACTGTAGTGGTACCAGTGATCAGAGGTGTCAAAAGTATTAATGTTTATTACTCAAGCAGAAGTACAAATCGTACTGTTTAAAAACACTTCTAGAAGAGAATTAACTTAAGTTTTTTTTACACCAGTTGAAGTGTAAAAGTATAATTTTTAAAAGTACTTAAAGTATAAAAGTTATGCAGGAAAAGATTCTTTAAACCTTATACTGGTTTGACACGCTACCCTATTAAAGGAAACACTTTCTATAATTCTTGATGATAACTTTCTTATACATAATTAATTAATTAATACTAATTTTTTAAAATACCAACAGACATAAATTAGCTTAAATGAAACAAAACTAATGAGCCTATTTTTAAAATGTAAGGAGTAGGAAGTAGAGATAATTGCAAAAAATATGTATAAGGATTAGAATTAAAAAGTTGTCTAAAAAATATTTACTCCAGTAAAGTATAGATAAGCAAAATGTCTACTTAGTATTTGTACTTTGTTACTTGACACATCTGCCAGTGAAGATAATCTCACAGGCTATTAATACATTTGCGGACAGGAAAGTTTACACTGTGGTTACCAGGACACATGTATATTACGTGATAAACACCTCTGATAACAGTAAGCAGTTCAATGACCGTACTGCAAAGCATCTCTTTGCTTGTTACATGTCCAGAATTTACCATCAGTCATTAGAAACATATGACCATTAAAACAACATCTCATTATTTGGAGCCATTGTATTGGAATGTGTTAACTTCCAACCAGCTATGTGACACTGAAGCATGATGGAGAGCCCTTCTTCATTTCTGAGAAATAGAGATCAAGTCTTTCTTTTAATGAACATCAAGCAAAACATGTACATGTATATAAAAAAAACACACACAAAAAAAGGAAGTAAGATATGAGAAGAGTAAAGTGTTTCTGGTTCATTTATAACAAAAACATGGTGTGAATTTCCATACGGTACGTTTTGTAGCAAACACAACCAGTGTTAAACCAGCCTAATAATCCCTAATATTCGTCATCATTTTTCTTGTTTTTATCACACATTTTTAATTGTGCAGTCTTCTTTATTACCATCATTTGTATTTCTGCCTATTGTTGTTTTTAATGTATTGGTCTTCCTTTGGTCTTTCTTTTAATAAGCTTTTTTTTTTCCTTTTTAAGCTCTTAGGTTTTTGCATTCAATATGCCTCCTGCCTTTCCTGCATTTAATTTCTCCTCCAACAAAACTGACATATTCACATCATTTTCCTAAGATTTTAAATATTTTTTATATACATATGTATATATCTTTTTTTTTATTTATTTAAGTAAATTTCTTTTTCTCTCTTTTTGTTCAAATGTGACACTGGGGGTGTCTGGGGTGGGATAGCTGTCATTAATATGAATTTTTATGCTTTTTTTGGTTTTCAAAGTTGTAAAGGATGTTAAAGGAAAACTATTTGTTTTATTTATAGTTCATCCATCCGTCCATTTTCTGACACACCTAATCCCATGTGGGGTCGCGAGGGGTGCTGGTGCCTATCTTCAGCTGTCTACGGGCAAGAGGCGGGGTTTATTCATATTTGATGGGGGAAAAAAATAGAGAGAAATAATCAATTTAATGGCTGTTACCATAAAGGACAGGAAAACATATAGCACTTAAACTAAATTTAATCAGAAGAGACTGAATTGCTCTGTTTTGGAAAGAATTTTGAAATTATTGACGAAAAATAATTGAAATTCATCTCAAAAATGGTCAAGTTATATAATTTGTGTGTTATTAGTTTTCAATTTTAAACTAATAATGAAAATACAATGAACTACTGCTTTTTTCTCATTTCTGTTTTTTTTTCAAATGGAGAGAAATTATTTTTCAAGTCAACCTTTTCAGACTACTTTACACATGTAGAAAACGGATAAAGAACATATTATTTAATTTTTATGCTTCCTTTGGGATCTGAAGTAAGAATAGCTTCACAAAGGATTTCCAGTAAAAACAAAGTTTTACAAAGCTAATAAATAAGTAGGCCGGTAAATATAATGTGTCATAATGGCTGTCTTCAACTGTTTATAAACATAAAAAATATTATGATTACTATCAGTTTATTTAAATACAAGGATCTATTAAACTACTTATTGATTGATGAGAATCATTTGAAAGACTAAACTACAGAAACAGTGCAGAGAGGCTCCACTCTGCAATATTTGGGGCAACCAAAGATCCTTTCTTCAAATAACTGATCATTTTGCAAAACTTTTATTTTGGTGTTTAATTTGACACATTCATCCAAATACAACTCTTAAATTTATACATGACTTTATTATTGAATTGCTAGAAACTGGGAGGATTTTGGATTAAAGAAATGATTGAGTGCCTGAACACCTGATTTCTTAGAAACGACTCTGTCAAGGTCGTTTCTTAGAAACTGCGACATATGAATCAAGATGCTATGACCGAAAAAATGTGATTGACAGATATTTAGGTGTGCAGATAACCAAAAAAAAAAACACAGATTCTAAGACAGGATTTCTTTTAAAAAATACAAAAAATTTTCAACATTTTGGGACAATATTGTCTGATGAAGAGTACATTTATATACACGTTTAAGCCAGAATGATTTGACATTTTAAATTTATTTCTATGAAAATATAATATATACAGTATTTATAGTATATTTATATATTTTTTACATTTAAAAATCAAAATAAATTTTATTACTGATCTGAAGCAGTCTGAGAGGTAAGTATCATCACTAAAGGAGGCGAAGGAATAACTGAACATCTGACGCAGAGAGCAGCAGAGGGGGGGAAGCGAAGCATCGCATCAGGGAGACAGTAATGGAAAGCATAGTTTTACCAATGCTGGGCAAGTTATCCCTTACCAAGCAAATAGGGGGAAGATGAAGAGTTCCCTTAAAGAAGAGCATTTACAGAAAATTACACTACATGGATCAACCAAATACAGAATATGGAAAAGGAAGTAATGCAACACACCCCAGTGACCACAATAGATTAATAGTCTGATAGAGCTAAGGGAACCGTAGTTCATAGATTTCAGAATATCTAATCTTTAACACATTTTCAGTGAATGATCCTGTAGCTGCAAGGCGAGAAACAAACGCTGCTTGGTTTATTTCCAAAACTAAGACTGCAGATCTGACCAGTGAACGCAGTCATCTTACAGAACAAAGACTAAGGCTATGAGACGGGTTTTTTTTTTCTCTGCCTTCTTGAGGTTGTGTGTTCGCCCTCTTCCTGCTTTCTGTTTCCTTCTTCAGCAGGCACTTTCAGGTGATTTGTTGTTCTATTCTGGCTTAAGAATAGAACAGAACAGATCTCATCAGGACCTGCAAGGAAAAGTCAAACGTATTACTATTTTGACTGATTTTGCGTAAGGGTAAACTTATTAAATGCATATTTGCATCCGCATTTCACAGGAAATATTGAGGCTGTTCAGGAACTAGACTAGATTTCTGTTTATGCAACTTTCCTTTTTGACACAACATGCTCTAATGTCAATAACTGATAACAAGAACCTAAAGTTTATTTCCATGCTTTTATCTATTTGCATATGTTTCTCCCTGCACAGGGTTGCTTCAAATATGTATTCTATATCATGATGTAATTCAAACCTAGACAATCTGGCGTCTGTCAAGTATTGTGTTTTACATCTTGAATAAATTAAGAGAATAAGATAAAACAGTGAGACGTCAGTTAGTAAAATAAAATTATTATCCTTCATGCTTAGTTGTTATTTGTTCATGCAATAAATTATATCTGGAGTCCCTTTTGTCTGCCAATAATCATCTAAAAATATGCCGCTAAAAACAATTAGATTCAACTCTTCCAGCTCCTTTAGAGAATTTAAATCATAAGCAGGGCTTTTGCTCATTTACAAGAAGAATTATTGATGAAGCTTTAATTTATAGCTTTTAATTTAATTCTTTTTACTTTTATTTTTTTTCTATTTGTCAGGAGATTAAATTTTAGCTCAGTGAAGCTCTTTAAGAACCAAGATTTACTCACTAAGTTCTGTTAGAAATTTACTTTTAAATGAATAATCAAATGTTGACAAGTTTGGTAATTATTTCCAAGTCAATTTTATTTATAAAGAGTGATTTATAAAATAACAAAAGTAAAGTGTGATGATAAATACAATTTGAGTGCACCTAACTGTGTTTATAGCTCTATTATTCAAATAAACCCTAGTGAAGCAACTAGTACTAAAACTATAAACATAAATCCAATCATGGCCATTTGACGAGAAGAAAAAAAAAATCCCGCCCCCTCATGAAAACAGGCTGTCAGGATTTAGAAAAGTTTAACATTGAAAGCAGTAACTGCAACACTGCTTTGTCGTTCCTGTGTTCCTGTAGAGATGCATTATGTGTAGTTAATTATGTATTTGGTGGTTTCCACATTCGGTGACAAGAATCATTTGTCTCTGTATGACATGTATCTATTTGCAAGCGTGTCCTTTGTTATATAAAGAAGCTCATTTTGATATATTATATAGTTGGTTCAATACTAAATACAAGATGCTGTCTTATAGAGTAAAAAAGTAAAAGGTTTATTTGCTTACAGCTTTTTTTTCAATTTTGTTGTTGACAGTGTCGGCTCCATTCAGTTATTTTAGAGAAACACTAGAGAAACTGCTTGGCGCGTTGAAGAAGAATTAAAAAAATAGTGTAAAGTTTCATTTGAGGAAAAAAAAGAGCTATT
>NW_015151878.1:119317-122994 GCF_000732505.1 Cyprinodon variegatus
AGCGTTCCTTTACCGTGTCGTTTCTCAGTCACCAATTTAGTGCTACTTGATCTCAATGTACTTTCTCATTGGGAACCTACTAGCACTAAGTTGCTAACTGGTTAGCAAGATGCTTCCGAGACACCGGCCGCAAGCAATCTTGCTTGCGAAACTTCCGCCGCAAGAATCCTGCCCCCTTGATAAACAACCAATCACATTCACTTTATTCACTCGTGTAAAGTCGGGCACCACTTGGGAGAATTCGGAAATGCAACGGTTGGAACGGCCATTTCCCTATTACTTTAAAAGTTAAAGGCTACATTTAAGTAGCTTTAGGATAGCTATTTGAATTAGGCCTTTTTTGTCATGTTTCTTATTTCTTAGGTAAAACTGTACACTACCCAATAATTATCATTAACGACTGATTCGAAAGGCTGTTACCATGATACATTTTTTAGCCATATCTCACAGCTCTAATGTGTCACAATGGTTTAAAACGTTGGCGTGTAATCTCGAAAATCATTGCTTTCCTTGTTCTTCTCTCTCATGTTTCTGTCTCAAAGTCAAACTCATTTAATATTTTTCATGTAGTAAATCTACGGGTATGACATTTTTCTGATTTTCCTCTTTTCTATATGTTCAGTGGTTTGGTTATGACACTTGATGAAACTGTTAAAGCAGAGTGAGTTCAGCAGACTCACTTGTTGTTGAATGAAAGGTCAAGCTGTTGATCTCTCTTCCTTTTTCTGAATATATTTGTGTTTCTTTTTCTACTCAAATGAAATCCTCTTTTCACAAATCAGCCTCTGAAAACTTTTGAGAGATAGACCATTTATGACATCACCATATCGTTTTATGTTGTATACTCCAGAAGTGGCCTAGCTTTTGTAGTTTTTAGAACAAGAATAATTTTTGAAAATCTTTAAGCCAGAGAATTGGACTTATAGTTCTTATATTTCGTTTACAGTGCAACACCATGAGTAATCTACCCTAAGCTGTTGATTTGTCCATCATCAATATTTACCCAGTAGTTCCAGAGTTATCAGCCCCTTTCTGGCATGTGGTCTCATGGGGACCTCATCATGCTTCTCAAAAACAAAGACTAGTTAAAAACACGTTGCAGTTCCTCTCACCAGACCCCATTATCTTAACTACATCTCTCCCGTGCAGCTGAGTCTCAGCTAAAACTCACCACCAAACCCACTCAGACAAAACTGTTTCCACTGCATTATTATTGCTTTCATGGTCGTATCTGATTAAACAGGTTTTTTTTCTAAGTCTGAGGAAGGTTGGTTCTGATGTCTGCACTACTTCCGTATCAGTATAGTGATGCATTGTCCTCAGATACTATCAGCATTGTGCTACAAAGATTATCATTAACTGAAACAAGTGACATTTTGTATTTTAAAATGACACTTGTTCATGTTTTCGGTATTTTTCTGTTTTTCTTTTGGTGAGATCTTGAATTTTTATTAGCATTTCCGGTGTTCAAAGGTTGATATAATGGTGGAACTTGTACATTAATATTGTAAAAGATATATAGAAAATGAAACTATGCAGTAACTCTGAGTTACACACATGAAAACCATTGTTGGTTTGTTTAGTGAAAGAAAAACCAACAATGGTCACAGAAAAAAAGCTGAATCAAACAAAATAAATATTTCTATGAAAATGAAGAAAGGATACTCTAAAAAAAAATAAACTAATGAAAAGGGCTCGTGTGATGAGCACAATTCTCCAATAAAGATCCCAGAGAGCTTTATGAACACAAAGTAAACTTGTAACATTCCCTCTTATAGCTTAGCTGTTTGGACAAAACACTGCCTTCTGTAGAACTTGAACTTTGTTTAAGTGTTTGCTGAGTACACTAAAGTGTACATACACCTTACTTAGTGTTCTTGCATTTCAAACACAAACGATGTATTGGATTATGTAACATGTCAAACAGGATTCACCTAAAATTACAAAAAGTTAATTAAATGACGTGCATAAAAACAATGTAGTACTGTAAAAGATCCTGAGGAAATACAGGCTTGGATATGCTTTCCAATTTTTATATTTGCACATCTTTAAACTTCATGCATTATTAACTATTCATTTTATAAATATACATTTTTATCTAGAATGTTTCTAAGAGGGAATGAGCTCCCCCTCTTCATTAGACAATCCTCTTCACTGTCTATTTTTAAATGTCCTCTTAAAAACAATTTTTATTCTTTGGCTTTTAATGCAGCTTGGAGCTCTTTCTCTTTTTGTGTGTGTGGTTTGTTTTACTGCTTTTCTATTTGTTTTTATTTGCTTTAACTTAAGTATTTTGTTCTTATTTGTTTATTCTTATGATTTTTTTTTATATCCGTTTAACTTTCATTTGTGTGTACAGCACTTTGTTGCTGCGGTGGTTGTTTTAAAGGGCTTTATAAATAAAGTTGCCTTTAGTTACCTATTACCGTATATTAAAATTAAGTAAAATACATTAAAGGTCATTGTGACTGTATCTTTAAAAGTTAAGAATAAGAATGCAGGTAGTGTGTTTAAGTTGACTGGCTGTACTCTCTGTTAGAGATGGTGGTTCTTAGATGCCAAAACAAACTGACTCATGATGCTTTTGACAAGAACTGCTGACTAAAAGTGTTTTTCTTAGGTGATCTTAATAAAAAAAGAAGGGAGTAGGAGGCCCAGTGTTTGCCCTGTCAGCTCTTTAAGCAGCAACATAACCCTTATCACAATGTCATGCTTGGAAACACTGTTCTATGTTCTGTTTACACATTTCATTTCTGAACTTTTTGCTTTTGGCCTTTTTTTCGCTGTTTTTTTATGTCTTGCTTCAGACCAGTTGACAAGGACACATTATTTATAATTAAGTAGTTCAAAGGTATTTAACTTGAAAATAAGAACTGTTGTTTTTTGGCATTATTTATTTATACTCAAGGAGTAGGAGAGGTTAGAACAAGTTCAAGAAGCAACACTCAGTGTTTCAGATCGAACCCCCACATCACACCTAGTCCCCTTTTTGAAGAGGTGTAGTGCATCTAAATTCAGCTAGACGAGTAAAGACCTTACATGCAACAGTAGGTTGTTGTGCAAACTCGTCTGAAAGATGTCTGCGGTTTCTTAGCTATTGTTGAGGCTATTTCTGTTCAACTCCCCTTGCTGACTTCCATGTTTACAGTCTGCTGTTCTTTTGAAAACATAAAATACAAAATGCGGCGCTCTGTTTCAGCAAACCTAAGAACGAGTGGCAATTTCTCCTTGAATACTAAGGAGGCTAAGCCTCTCCTGTAAATTTCGTAAAATAATTTAATCAAATACACATTTTTAAGCTTCACAAATGCAGTTGTTTAGCTGTGATAAATATGCGCTCAAAGGTGCTTGGTTTAAAGAGTATGTTGCACATTTATCAGCTGTTGAGCTGATGCAATCTCTCTTCCTCTTTGAAGCAGCAGGACGCTTCCTGTCGACCTCTATGAGAAATCCCCATTGAGGCCCGAGCTATGTATATTGGGGTAAGCAGCAAGAAAGAAGGCTCTGATTGGATAACACACAAAAATAGGTCACTTCCAGTGAGGCTAAAACTAGGGATGCACGATATAATCAGCCCCCTATCGGTATCAGCCTTAAAACTGAATATGGGACATCGGCCACCCCACCGATATTTAACCCGATATTTGATCAGCTTCTGAGTTTCTAAAGTCTAAAAA
>NW_015151878.1:123765-127457 GCF_000732505.1 Cyprinodon variegatus
CAGATATTTTTTTACCGCTGTAGTAATGTTAATGGAATACTTTACATTAGGATTCCATTAACACCACTGAGCCTTCGGTGTTTCAGAAGGCAGTAGCCGCCGCTGCTAAAAAAAACCCTCTTGTGATTGGCTCAGGAACCAGGAAGTAAACACAGGCTACACAATGCAATGAAATATATTCTGACTGTACCACTAGTTTTGAAAGGAAAAAACACTTTACTAAAACATTGCTGATAGAGAGGACCGATTGTTTATTAGTAATTCTTTGATCCCGGGTGACAAATAGGAATGATTAAGGTTAATTTTACAGTACATTTCTTTCATATTGATCCTAAGGTTTTTTTTATATTCTTTTGTTGAACTGATTAATTATTTTTTGGGGTTTTTTTTTGGTCCTTTGAGTTGTTTAATATGCATTAATCAGGAACAACTTGTGGTTTTCTGTTATAAATTATAATGCATCTATTTTTTTTTATCTAATCTAGTGTTTACACATTTTAAAATCTGGACCCAGATCTTTTCTATATGTGGATTCTTTATTTTCTGTCTGTTTTGTATTTACTTTTTTCTCATCAGTCTCATGTGTTATAATATAATCTTTTTTTTTCCACTTTAGGGTTTCCAAGATGAAAAAAACCAAGGCCAGGATTATCTTAGTTGTTGGAGCACTTTTCCTGTTGGTTCTCCACCTCTTCAGGTACTCGGATCACAGAACCTTCCAACGCCAGAAGAACACAGCAGGGAGTACTAAGCTAAAAGAGACAACTATCAAAAGCAAACCTTATGTATACACCTGGCAAAAATGCCAGCGAAATGTGACTGCTGCCAACATTACAGGCTTCAAAGACCTCCCTCAGAATATCAAAGACTTTCTCTACTATCGTCACTGTCGACATTTCCCCATGCTGCTCGACCTCCCTGATAAATGCGGAGGAGCGGCGGAATCTGGAGCCGTTTTCCTTCTGCTGGTCATCAAGAGTTCCCCTGCAAACTACGAACGGCGAGAGGTGCTGCGGAAAACCTGGGCTAAAGAAAGGTTACACAACGGTGTGTGGATTCGAAGGATTTTCATTTCTGGAGTATCAGGAACTGGTTATCAGAAAGAGAGATTAAACACTCTCCTTCAGCTGGAGCAAAAGCACCACAGAGATATACTCCAGTGGGACTTCAATGACTCGTTCTACAACCTCACTTTGAAGCAGATACTCTTCCTGGAATGGATGGAAAGAAACTGTCCGAATGCTCGCTTCCTTCTCAATGGTGACGACGATGTGTTTGCCAACACAAACAACATGGTTGTGTATCTCCAGAGCCTTGAGAAAAATAATGGGAGCCAGCATCTCTTCACCGGCCATCTGATCCAGAATGTGGGGCCCATCAGAGCATCAGGGAGCAAATATTTCATCCCAGTTCAGGTTCAAGAATCAAATTCATACCCTCCATACTGTGGTGGAGGAGGCTTCCTTCTGTCGGGGCATACAGCTATGATTATATACCAAATGTCCAAATCCATAGAGATTCTACCCATTGACGATGTTTTCATGGGGATGTGCCTCGCCAAAGCCGGACTTGGCCCATCCTCACACATGGGAGTGAAGACAGCAGGGCTGCACATTCCCTCTGAAAAAGTAGATGAATACAGTCCATGCTACTATAAAGAAATGCTACTGGTTCACAGGTTCCTGCCCGCTCAGATGTACCTGATGTGGCACAGAATCGAGGACCCAAATCTAAAGTGTGGTGGCTCGTAGGAAACCTCCTAACAGAACTGAACATCTGATACTTTATTGGGGTTCTGTTGGGCTGCTTTGAAAGACTTTTTTTAAGATCCTTTTTGCTGAATATGAGCAAAGTATTTTGCATTTATAATTTCAGCTATAAAATATGAAATGCAAGTGAAGCCAGTCATATTTTTGCACGTTTATTAGATGTTTAATTTGTGGCATTTTTCTTTTTTTCTAAACTATACAAGCAGGTGACCAACATTAGGTCACATAATGTTAGCAAAGACAACAGAGGGATTTATTTTTGTGTATTTATCTATTGTATTCTAACATGACAACAATAGATCCGGTGTGAGAGAGACGGCTAAAAAAGACGCTTCCTGCCTACAGCTATAAACACCTACAACACCTGTGGGTTACTGCAATATTTAATTCCCCTTTGGGATTAATAAAGTATTTTTGAATTTGAATTTAGTTGAATAGCTTGGCTTTTCATTTGTGTTCAAATTCCTAATCACTCATTAGCTTTAAAGACTTTATCTAGAGTTAAAATAAAAAAGTGAGATCTAAGCTTTTCACTCAGGTAGTTTTTCCATTCACATGTTGCAGCTAATGCTAATATATTCATTTTTGAAGATAAATTAATTGACTGAACGTTAGTGGCTGAGATGAGGGAAATTATTTACCTGTTTCTCTGTTGAGAAAAGAAGCAAAGTTTAAAAGCATACGGAGAGCAGGCTGCTGTTCGCAAACTGCCTAATATGGAGGATCAAACAAATTGACAGGCTCAGGACGGTGTGCGGCCATTTGCTTGCTTAAACAGTGAAGTTAGTCCATACAGACTCGATGGTTTCCGTTTACAGGTGTTATGAAAAAAACGTTTAGTTTCAAGATTGTTAATGATTCAGTTTTTGGGGACCGTACAAACAAGAGTTTATATTTTTAAGGCTTGGCACAGGTTGGGTCTAGATTTTGTGACAAAGATGTTTTTAAAAAAGATTTTTTTAGGCTCTAGTGGACTATTTTTTTGTATTTTTCGAAAGTTTGCAGACAGGACATGGGATTAGAGAGAGAAGGGAAGACATGCAGCAAAGGTCACAAGGTCGCCACTGTAATTTGTGTCGGATACGTCGAGGACTAGACTTTGGTACGTAGGTCGTGTACTCAACCCCTGCACCTCCACCGCGCCCACGTGCAAAGGATCTAGTTAATGTATAAAGCACTGATGAGAGTTTTATTAGTCATTAGTCATGCAGAAGTACTTTGTAGTTTTTACAGAGATTCTGAAACATTGTCACAACCCTACAGAAATATTTGATCTTTAAAATTTTAAACTGCAGAAATACCTTCAATCTTTAATGTGAGATATAACTGGTTCTAGAACGATCAACATAGTAAAAAATAGATGTAGGTAAAATTTAACATTTAATTTTATTTAACATTTTTTGTTTACCATCAGTTCTAAATAAAATAAATATAGTATAAAGTTCAGCCTGGTCTTCCTGACATTTGGAGAAAGATAAATACTAGTTTGCTCTAGGTTGCCAGATGGTGTCATTGTCCGCCAGATTACAAAAAGATATCCTGGATATTGTTCAAAAATATATGAAAACAACACAATGCATGATCTGAACACAAAGGCTTTCCATCAAGTTATTGATGGTAATTATCTAAATGTCACAGCAGTCTAGTAGATTCCCAGAATGTCTGGAGTAAGAAATTTGGCTCCAAAATAAAAAACGTTTTCTGTAGAGAAAGCACCATGGTGGAAAGTGAAATTATGAGTTATGATCTGCAGGAACCACTCTAACTCTGGGTCACTAAATTGTTACAGAAACCACTTTGAAAATTGAAAAAAAGAACATCCTACCTACAGAGAAAGGTGCTCTGTAGTTCATTTTCCAAAGTTGAAACTGCTGGATAAAATAGTGAACAGATCCTAACATAGTGTATTACCAAAACCAGCAG
>NW_015151878.1:127559-130187 GCF_000732505.1 Cyprinodon variegatus
CAAACCTGAAAATATAGTTATTTATATATATATATACTTTTTCTCTATCAATCTGAGTCTGGATCAATAAAGTCATACCTTTTAAAAAAAATAACAAATCTTTGGAATGGTTTAAGCCAACATTTCAGTAGAAAAACCAATAAAATATATCTGTAATTTTAAAAAAGGAATTTAAAAAAGGAATTAGAGAAGAATCTTTAAAACTTATTAATGTTTAAGGGATGGTGGGTACCAACTACTTAGTCAAGATGTAAAACACTGATGAATTTAATTTCAGAATTTGCTAAAGGTAAATTACAGCAAATTAGCTAGCCATCCAGACAACAGCCAATGGTTTGCTCTAATAAACATTAGCAGGGTCAGCATAAGGAAGAGAGAGCATACTGTAGGGACTTTAACCTAAGATTAACTTAAGAGCTCTAGCAATGATAGAAAACAGTAGAAATTTCTTCTTTGAGCTTCTATTTGGATTTACATCAAAATGTGGAAAAAAACTGGTCAGTGAAAATTGAAACATTTATTCCTAAAGTAACTAAACACATTGTAAGGTCCTTCAGATCCTCAAATCAATTCTTAAAGCTACAGACCGTCAGTTGACAGAAAAAAATAACTAAATAACCCCAGACACAATAATATATCTGGTGCCACGGAGCTTCCTTCTTTCTGTTCTGATTCTAATCATACAGCTCAGTGATGGAGTATTAACAAGAAATAAATTGTAATTAATAAAATGTACCTCTCATTAGAGACTTGACATTTTACCAGCAGTGCGTAAACACTGGTCCAGCTCCATCTTAATTATCTACTGCTTTGCAAATAAGAACCAGACCTCATTGTTTTTTGTATTTTTACTTTGGGTGACCTTTTACAGTAATCTTTATAGAATTAAATATATTTGGATTCTGTTTCATTTGCTTTCTGACCCTTGCTTTAAAACAACAGAAGTAAGGTCTGATATTGTTGCTGCAGATGATCAGTATCACAGAACCATAGAGATGTAACGATATGATGTTCAACTGACTGTTTGCCATAAGCCAACCTTTCCAATCATTACTTATTAAATGTAATCTGGTAAGTGAAAATTACAAGCATAGTTTAAGCCTAAGACTTCATAGGGTAGGCTAAGGTTACTAGGGGAAAAAATCCTTTAAAAAAGGTTAGCAATATGAAGGATCTAAAGTCCATTTAAAATAAAGACATACAGGAAACTTGTTGATTCAGTGTTGATAACAATTACTGTACAACTTTCCAAGAAGGGAAGCCAAATAAATGGTTAAATTACTATGCAGTCATGATAAAATTATTAGACCAACATTTTTTTTGTTATGTTTTGTCATGGTCATTGTATTCTTTCAGTAATATACCTTTCCGATAGGAAAAGGTTTATGTTTCTGTCATAATTTCCTGGATTGTGGGATTTTTAAATGAAAAGATGACTCAGTAAATTTATGCAGCAGTGTATCATGAAACCCAGGTGATATTGATTTAACAATAAGTAAAGGTTAAAGTGTTTTCTTCAAAATAACTTGCTGGAAAGGATTAACAGGTCTGTGTCGTATATCAGTGCGAGGGTGTTTTTGAACTTAAAGTTACTGATTGGAGTAAACATTCTGCGTTGGCACATTCAATTTTATTTTAATGCGTGTCTCACAGTGTGTGCATATATATACAGTATGTGTGTGTGGGGGGGGGATTAAATGTTATTTCTACTATTAAAATTTTTTTAAATAAGCGTTTGTCTTTTCAGTGTAAGTCTCTACCGGTTTTGAAGACTTCAGACTAAATTTGTCTTGCCCAAGGACACAACGACACTGAAAGCCAGAGACAGGGCTTGAACTGACAACCCTCCAGTTGCAGGAAAAACTGTTGCATCCATCGTCACTGTCTTCTCAGATTCGTTACTGGATTTAGGTCTAAATTTTGACTGGGCCATTCTAATGCATTAATATTATTTCATTCTTAGACATAAAATTTTAGCTCTGCCTGTTTTGTTTTTTTTATGATTTAACAGATAAAATTCCATCCCAGTCTCAAAACTATATATTCCTCTAAAAGTCTTTCTTCTGGTATTGCCCTGAATTTACTTGATATATATTTCTGTTGATAAAATTATGCTGTACAATGATAAGATGCTTTCCCCACCCTCACTGTATACTTGAAAGAAAATTAGCATGTTTAGTTGAGATTGTTTTTTCAAAATGCAACAGTTCAGTTACCAAGGCAGAACTAAGTAAATATATCTGTATTTGATTACCTTCTGTTTGCTCACAGGACTTAAAGTCCATCCTTCTCAGATAAGGAAAAGGAACATTTCATAATTTTTGGTTGGTGACAAAGAAAACACTGTTTCATAGGGTAAAATACAATTATTTCATTTGTTTTAAATTTGTAAATCTGTCTACTCAAAATTCAGATTTTACATAAAGTAAATAAATAAGCCAAACAAATAAAAAGATAAACCTGTTTTTGGGTTTGTTCTGCTCTTTAGTTCAGGTACAGCTGAAAAAGGTTTATGCAATTAGGTAAACATTATTGATTTTACTAGTGAAATTGCATGTAATTTATAGAGAACATATATATATATATATATATATATATATATATATATATATATATATATATATATAT
>NW_015151878.1:130223-150642 GCF_000732505.1 Cyprinodon variegatus
AGTGTGTGCATATATATACAGTATGTGTGTGTGTTTATATATATATATATATATATATATATATATATGTGTGTGTATATGTATATATATAATAGCACCATCTAGTGCAAAATTAATGCCATCACACATTTATATATAGACATATATGTTACAAAAAATCATACATATACCAATAGATAAAAGCATGCAGTTTCATTGAATACATTTGCAATACAATTATTGTATAATTTTGCTAAATAAATCTATTTTGGCTATGAATTATATCATTTTGTCCTGTTTTTTTTTATGGTGTCCTTCTAGTAATAGATAAATAAAGTTGAAGAATATAACGGACAAGAAATAAATAAGGTAATTATTACAAAGGCAAATAAACAAAGAAGTTAATTAAAAGAGATTTATATATTTATGTCTCACTGTATATTATTTGTTTATTTTATTTTGGGGGGGCATTTAATTGTATGCTTATTTATTTTTGAGCATTTATTTATTTCTGTATTTTTAATTATGGCAGGATTGGTCCTCCATAGTAGTATATTCATAATTATATTTTTTGAACTGTGAACTTCATCAATCAAACTCAGGGGGCGGGTTTAGGGTGGTTTCATAAGAAACTGTGATGTCTGATTGGCTGCTTTACATTGAGCAAGGCGTGACAGGTTCTCTTGACTTTAGGAGCAATACATTTAGAGGGAAGGGAGTGAATAACTTCAATAACTCAATAATAATTGAATAATTGAAATTTGTTCACCATACACTTGGTGAGCAGCCCCAGCCTGTATATCACTAATCTGGTCTCAAATATCTTTAACCCTTTATAGGGCACTCAGTGAAATCCTTTGAAAATCCACATTTCAAGCCATTAGTGTTATTGGAATCCAGGACAAGACCTTATTATCTTTGTAAAATTTTGATGGCAAAAATGAATGTCAATGTAATAACAAGAAACGCCAACTTGTCCGAATATATTAAGAAAAATAACAAAAATAAGTGCTTCTATAATAAAATCATGAAAAACACAAAAAAACACGTATTTTTTTTTTTGGTAAAACATAACCTTAGAGGCATTAATGCTGATACTGGCACTTACATTTTTTAGTTTGTAAACCTAAATATAATTGTTAACGAGGCTTATGAACTTTTTAACTTTACTTTTTAACTTTTCAATCAGCTTTTTAACTTTTTTTTGACCTTTTAATTAGCTTTTTACCTTTTTTTCCTTGAGTTTTTAATTTTTTATTAAATTTTTACCTATTTTCTTGACTTTTTAATTAGCTGTTTTCCTTGTCTTTTTAAATCCTTAATGAACTTTTTACCTTTTTTTCAAATTAATTTGCGGTAGGTAATATATCATTCAAGTGTTCATCTAGTTGGTCAAATGCCAAAATAGGATGTACAGCCACGTAGCAGTATCTTTGCTGAATGGCTGGATATAGATCTTGTGCTTCTAAACCTCACTGAGGTACGGAGGGGACTCCTTTTGCAAGTGATCAAAAATGGTAACTTGCCCTATAATAGGTTAATAGGTTCACAACATTATGCTTCACGAATTGTGGTTCATGATGCGTGATGAAAGCTGTGAAGTACCTGGAATAGAAAAAAAAAACAAACAAAAAAACACCTATTTTAAGGTAAATAAATAAATGTCGAAGTCAAAAAAACAACATAAAAATTATAAGAGTAATGTTTTGAGAATCGAGTTTCGTTTTATGGTCCTTCATGCAAAATAAGTTATCAACCAGGATGTGATTATCTTTTTATTTATTTATTACGTATACCCTATTTAGTTTATCATGTTCACCACTCACATTGAGCGGTACGATGTTTGTTTTAATTTTAGGATTACTTTTATTCTATGAAACCTGCATTGCATAAGAGAGGGCACATTTTTACTGCATGCAACTTACGGGAGATGAGCTCTTGCTTTTTTTGTATTTTTGCAATACAATATAAATTAAGACATTTTTGTTTCTGATTCTTAACATGTGACAGAAGTTTATAAACAATGTGCAGAGAATATGTCAAAACTATCTTTTGGAGTCATAATTTCCTGGTACGCTGCTGCCACCAGCTGGGACAAAGGAAGGCTTGTCTATGTGAGGTACCTCCTCACTGGGACTGCTTGGTGTTAAAGCATTCTATCACTCTGATTCAAATCTATGACAGAAACCAACCCATCCTCTAAAACTTTAGACAGGTAGAGGGAAACCACAGAACATGCAATGGCATTAGAACATTTTCTCTAAACATTAACTATATTTATCTATTTTATGCTGTTTTATGGCTTTGCTATTTATTTTTTATCTATTGTCCTATATTCATATGTTTTACCACCCCTCTATGCCCCTGTGAGATTGTTTTTATTATGATTGTTTTGATCATTTTTGGTTGTTTTGTAATCAATTGAGCTACATTTTATAACGTGTTGTTTGTTTTTTGTCTTCTACACAAAGATAACTGAATTATTCCTCGTGTGATGGAACATTTTTATCTCATATCTTGTCTAAAGAGCTACAAGCATGCCTAGTGTGAGGGATTACATTCGAGTCAATGAGTGGATGCAATCAACTGGTTTTCCTTAGATAGAAAACTTTTAATCAATTTGACTGTATGATCTGTTGAACTGTACAGTGCCTGAGATGACATGTGTTGTGAATAGGCGCTATATACATAAACTGAATTGAATTGAATTATTTCATAACTGGAGCCTAGCCAATGTGTCACAAAGCAAAGTTAATTACCTGGATCGTATGAGGCAAGTACTATCCACTCTATCTACAACACAAAGAAATAGACGAGAACAGCAAGCAGGAAACACACTGTCAATTCAAAAGTATTTAAAACCTTAGAAAACCAATTGCATGTGCTTTTACCAAGAAAGAAGTGAACATAGGTAAATTAAACTCTGAAAACACAATGCAAATTCTAAAGACACAAAGTGCTGCACTGCTTTCATTTGAACCACACCTGTATCTCTTTGGCCATCTAAAAAAAAGTTGTTCAGTGATGTAGTTTAAAACATTTATAGCAGCTTGAAACACCTTTATCTATATTAGTGAAAACCTCACCCACTGCCTTTTGCCCCTGGGATCTCTAAAGTGTATTGATTTTACAATGAAGTGAAGAAATATTATGTGTAATAAATTAATTTTTATCAAGAATAGACCCTATGATTTCTCTTTCAAATCAAATTTATTTGTATAGCCCTTTACAATAGCCAAATGGTACCCAAAGTGCTTTACAACAAAGCCATAAAAACAATACATAACACATATAAAACATACAAGATACAATTAACAGTGCTGTAGTGGTGCAGTGCTGCAGGACATTAAAAGCCTTCCAGAGGTGCATAGAAAGGAGCACACAGAAAGATGACATCTAAGAGACAGTATTACCCTAGTCAGAATTAAAAGCTAATTTTAAAAAGTGGGTTTTAAGCTTTTTTTTTAAAAAAAAGGCTGAGGTCAGTAATGGTGCGGATGTCAGGGGGTAGTTTGTTCCACAGTCTGGGAGCAGCGACGGCAAAAGAACGATCGCCCCACTGTTTGAGTCTTGACCTAGGGACCTCTAGCAGAAGCTGACCCGAGGAGCGTAAACCTCTGCCACAATTGCGGAAAGTTAAAATCTCAGACAAGTAAGAGGGGGCAAAACCATGAATGGCGTTAAAAACAAACAGCAGAAGTTTAAAATAAATTCTAAAACGGACTGGAAGCCAATGGAGTGACGAAAGCAGAGGAGTAATGTGTTCACGTCTGGATGTGTTTGTTAAAAATCGGGCAGCAGCATTCTGCACAAGTTGGAGACGAGAAATTGTTGACTGACTGAGGCCAACGTAAAGGGCATTGCAGTAGTCCAGTCTTGAACTAATAAAAGCATGGATTGCCTTCTCAAGATCCTGCCGACTGAGAAAGGACTTGACTTTGGCCAAAGGACAGAGCTGGAAAAAGCATGAGTTGACAACGGAGCTAATCTGTTTGTCAAATTTGAGCCCATTATCAAATGTTAGCCCGAGATTTTTGACATGACATTTATAAAGGGGGGCTCTTTCCAATATGGAGCTTATGAGAAATTAGAATCTTTGACAAAGTTGTTAGAATGTTTGCAAAATAAAATAAAAAAAAGACTAGGATTTTTCACCCAAGGGACAAGCTAACAGCTAATTCGAGGAGGGTCAAAACCAAAAATCATTTCAGTCAACCTAAAACAGATTAAGTAATAAAATTTACAGCAATTCAAGCAATTTCTCTATAATCTGTTAACCCTAATCCAAAAGCAATGGTTAAATGAAATTTAAAAGAGGATGCGATAAAAAATTTAACCTAAGAGACATATTTTTGTCTTCATAGCCTAAACCAGAAATAGAAATGAGTTAAAAATGGTCAGTGGACTTATTGTAAGCAAATATTTACTCTCATACAGATTAAGAATGAAGCAGTAAATGACCTTGTGACATCTATTGGTATTTTTATTAATTCTAACCCCTTTTGCTATCCCCAAAGGAAAAAAACGCTTTCCTGCTTGCTGCTGCATTAAGCTTCCACTTCCATGGTTCACAATTAAAATCTTGTCAAGTTGTTCAGCTTTGATGCATTTGCCTAAAATACCTTCATTCATAAGTGCTTTAACCTTCTTCTTTAAACAAATTACATTCATCTTGTCACTTTTCCGTGAAGTCATAGAGTATATAACTGATTCTTGTGCTAAGAACAGATTTTCTACAGTGATTGTTGATTGCTGCAGCTCTTCATCTCAATGTGCCCATCACCTGCTTCAATGATTTACTTTTTTTATGATTTGCCATGTCTTAGTTGCTTTGCACTCACGCCATACTCTTTCCACTTTAATTATGTATTGTATTGATGTTCAATAAGATGTTTGAAGCTTGAGATATTGCTCTATCTCTTTCATTAATAAACCTCTCTGCAATATAATCACTACCGTAAGTTCTTGCTCCTCATTATGTAGTTTACTAATGCTCTCACCTTGCTGATGCCTTTAAAGAACAGCTGTTCTTATAGTGATATTATATTGGTGACCTCTAAAGACAAGTTTAGATTAGATTAGTTTAGATTAGATTAGATTAGATTAGATTAGATTCAACTTTATTGTCATTACACATGTACAGGTACAGTACAAGGCAACGAAATGCAGTTTAGGTCTAACCAGAAGTGCAATAGCAACAAGTCCAGGATAAATAATGGTTCCATAAATACAGGACATGGGTATTTCTACTGAATGAGTATAGAGATGAATACTATTATAAATAATGAATACAATATATAGATCACTAGTGTTATGAACTAAATTTACAGCTGGATATGTACCGAATATAATTTACAGATGAATATTACTATTAAAAAAAGGTTTTTACAGTTATGTACAATAGCATAATATACAGATGGGTTTTACTATAAAATGAATAAATAGAGTTTGGACAGAAGCATCTAAATTAAAGTGCAGTGGAAGGTAATTGCATATTACAGTTAAAGTACGTTATTGCAGATGTAAATGTAAACAATTGGTGCTGTGAATAAACAGTCGGCAGTGCAAATATAAGCAGTCGGCAGTGCAAGTCAATAATCAGTCAAAGTGAGTAGTGCAAGATGCATATAAAGAGTTGTTACAATAGTAACAGTCAGGAATGCAGATGAACTTTGCAGTCTTTAAAAAAAAAAAAAAAAAAAACAGGTGGTAGGTGTGAGGGAGCTTATATTATTTCAGTCATGTTCGTAAATCAACAATACAATTTATATGAGCTAGTTAATATATATGTTCACTGAATAAAAGTTAAAGTTTACCATCACTTTCATTCTTGAGACCAAAGTTAATTTAGCGTTTTAATTGGCAGCTCAGATACAGACAGGGGCGGAGCTAGATGGGGGGCCAATCATTGGCCACCCTTGTGACCACCCCTTCCATTTATTTCCCTCTAATACAGATGGTGGCAAACAGCAATACACAATGTTATCAATACTAATAATTTTTCATATATTAACAATTACTTGACGAAAAAAACACTGTGATTAATTATGCACATCGATATACTAACATTAAAGATGATAGGTACATATTTCAAGCAGAAATAGATTTTGTGTTTTATGAGGAAAAGAGAAAATGATGTATCTCTGTCATCTAGGAGACTTCAGTGAAATCATAGATAAAAAAATATTTTAATAAAAAATGTATGTAGATAATAGTACTTGTAACTATAAATTTTATGCAGAATGATTACTGATAAAAGTAGGTAAGTAATGACAATGGAAAAGATGTTTGCCCAAAACCCAAACCTGAAAGAATTTTATCCACTATACCTTTTATCTAGAAAGCACGGATGTTTGAATATCATTGTCTATTTGTTAACAAAGGAAAATATAGTAGGAAAATATAGTTTGTCTTTATTTAGAAAATATGGATGCTTTGCTCGTTAATTTTCCTGTTGGAACATTGTAGATTCACCCTGAGGTTTTGGTGCCTATCTGCTTTTGGCCACCCCTCAGTGTACATGGGTCATTGTCTGGCCACCCTTAAAGTTTTCTGGCTACGCCTCTGGATAGAGATCCCAGTGGCTGACTGTAGGCTCCATGGTTCATTATGAGGAGGAAATTTTAACATCAAGATTTAACCTTTAACATAGTCATTTTATACATTAAAAGACTTTTGAAGGTGAGGTTTTCTACTTCAGGTAGATCAGTCCCACTGGTTGAGTGGGCTGCAGTTATTTCATGTGCGCATGGGCAAGCCTGACAGACAAGGCTCGGGGCTAAGCACCCATGCACACTCAGCATCCTGTTTGTCTCTCCTACAGAAAGCATCAGGAATAAGCTCTGTCTACACGATACCAAGATGGTATCATCAAATATTTGGAACGCTTCCCTCAGGTAAGTCTTACTAATCTATTCTGTGGGTTATTGTAACCATCGTGTATTTCAAACTTTACATCCAATTGGCACTTCCGCAATATTCTGTCAAAAGGGTACCTTGCGTAAAATATGTGTCTATAAAGGGGAGACATTGACTAATCTTGAGCAAAAAAAAAAAAAGTGGCTTGTTTAAAATCCACTCTCTTTAGTTCTGTTATAATTATAAATAATGTATTTGCTGTCGACTGAAGTTGATCCTGATTATTAAACGTTTTATTTGAGTGATGTTGGCAAATGGCTGTGAATTTGTTTTAATTAAAAACGTGCTGAAAAAAGGCTATAGGAATTTATTTAAAAGATCAAATATAGATCGATGTTCACAGATTCAGGGTTTGTGGATCAACAAGTCAGTAGCGGAACATTGGCTCTGAGCTGCGATCAACCAGCCAACCACCGCCTGGCGCTGGCCCCTATGTAGGCTATGCATATGGAGAGATATTTATGGAGATATTGCACAGCTCCAGCTGGCAAATGCGCAGGAAGTGCCAGCAAAATGCAGAACCACAACACTTAGATGTAGAAATATTAACTTCACGAACAAGAGATGTAAAACTATTTATGTACAGGTGGTTTCACGTCTTTTATGCTTCATTTCTTGGACTGAAAAGCAGTAGCTACTTTTAAAAATACCCTGGATTTAAGTCTCACTGAAATATGCAGCTTAAAGAATGCGGTACAACTACAAAAGCCAATAATTCAATACCAAATTCATTTGAAGTGCTGGAGTTTAGAAAATATATCTATATATGTGTGTGTAAGATATTCCACACACACACACACACACACACACACACACACACACACACATAAGAGATTTAATTAGATAATTGTTACATTTTATAATTTAAAAGATAAATAATAATAAAATAATAAAAAAACTCTATCTGCAGAACAGGTCTCATTACAATCCTGTCATTAGTGCCAACAGTCCATCTATATATACATATACATATGCACACATATATATATATACATAGCCTTCCCAATTTAGAGGATTCTTCTCTACCTATTCTATTTCTATCACAGCTAATAAAGTTAAAAATGAGGTGGACTGTTGGCACTCAATATTTTTTTTTTTTTAAACTAATGACAGGATTGTAATGAGGCCTGTTCTGCAGATAAGGTTTTTTTTATTGTTTTAATATTATTTATCTATTAAATAATAAAATGTAACAATTATCTAATTAAATATCTTATTTGAAGTTGTGTAAGAGTTATCTTATTTGTTTCTTTATGCCTGCTTAATAGATTTTAACTTCAGTATTATTTAAACACTAGGAAATAATCCTAAAAAGGAGCATTATCACCTTGGGAACAACACAATCGACTTTAGAGTCCTTTAATCTAGGACTGCAACTAACGTTTATTTTGCAAATCGATGAATCCTACTATTTTTTTAATCAATCGATTAATCATCGGTTAGCCAAAGGTTACCTAAAGAAGATTGTTTTGCGAGATTAAACCAGGTGACACTAACACTGGATAGAGCATATTGACAGACAAAAAAATTTCTTAAATGCAAAATATTTATACTGTATACTTTTTTAACATCTTGGTATAATTACTGCTCTAAGTGGGTTGCTCTGTCAGCTAAAGACATGTTTTAAAGTCTCTATACTCCAGTTAATGATTAATCAATTACTGAATTAGTTAACGATTATTTGAATAGTCCATTAATCATCCATTAAGCCGATTCATTGTTTCAGTCCTACTTTAGTCAGATGAGACCAAAACAGAAATTCTAGGCCTACATGTGAAATATTTGAAGGAAAACTAATAATGTACATTCCCCTGAACACTTGAGCTCCATAATGGAAAATGATGTCAGCAGAATCTAACTGTAGATTTACTTTTATTCAGCAGGTACTAAAAAGCAGGTCAGATGGAAATGATAGAGAGATAGATGTGCTAAAGGTAATTCTGAACAACAACAACATAAAAAAAAACAGTTATAGGCTGTAAAATACTTGAGTGAAGAAGTTTAAATTCAGGTTTTAACTCACTGCTACGTTACCTGCAACATTACAAGAACATTTCCAAACAAAAGCATCCAAATAAAAGCACTTTTTTCTGTTGATAAATAGCACTTGTTTGTTTACTTACTATACATAGCCTCGTTGTTTATATTGTAGTTTATGCCTCTATTGGAATATATATTCTCTTTAGAGTTAAGAACAAAGGTTTTAAACAAGGACTTCACAATATCATTTAAATATTCTTCAGCTCAAAGCGGGGAGAAGTAAAGCCTCCAAACCATGTTTAAAAAGATGAATAACATGAAGACATGGATTAACGGGTGTCAATTTGAGTAATTGTTCATTTAAAAAGTAAATTAATTTTAAGTAAATTAATTTTTTTTCATTTAATACCATCAGGTTTTAGCCAGTTTGAATTATTTCTCTTTAAACACTAATGCATGTTTATATTTAAAGGGTAAATCTTAAACGTGATTCATTTTTAAAATTATGTAAAGCTTCCTTTTGATTAATTAAATTAAAAATATTTAAGTATTGACACAATATCCAGTCAGGTATATTCTGTGTTTGTAAACCAGAATTTGTAGCTGTGAACAAAATTGTTTTACTATTCATCTACAAATTCATCTTTTTGAATCCATATAACATAAATATATATATATATATATATATATATATATATATATATATATATATATATATATATATATATATATATATATATATATAATAATCACAAAAGATACACATTTTTTATGCAATTTGCACAGAGTACAAATCTAAATGCGAAACTCTGTGCTTAGGTTCTCTATCATGTAGCGACTTTCACCTCACAAGAAAAACCTTTGACCAATGTCTCTTCCTCTCAGCTGATTGGTTAATCACAAATTTAACAACCCAATCCCAGAACAGATGGGCAGTTTGCCGTTGGGCTGGCACACTGCCGATCTGCAGGTCCTGCATTGCAAGCATTTCTGTAAGGCATAACTTTAAAAAAAAAAAAAAACATTCGAAGGAGCAGAACAGGGCGGTGACACGACATTAGTCAGTCAGCTGAAAGGAAGAATCATGGGTCTAAATTCAGATTTGCATGTGGAAACCCACATGCAAGTTAGATGATTTGCAGTTTTACAAGTGGACTATTACTTTCTATTTGCAAACAGATCTCAATAAAATGTGACTTGTGTAAAAATAAAAAATAAAGTCGCAGTAAGATAAATTTATTTATTAGTTCTCAAGGGAAAAACAGATATTCCCAGCTACACATTCTGACTTATAAGCATGAAATTTATATCACTGACATTTGACCTGGTTTCATCATGTGCAAAAGCAGCAGGAACACAAATCAACCATATGTAATTCAAAGCTTTGATGGTTGTCCAGCTATTGCATAAAACCGAAAATCACAAAACACACGGAAGTTTATTATTGCAGGATCAGATAATTTGAAATGCTTCTAAGGGCATGAATAGTTTAACCTGATACCTTTGTGAAATGAGACAAAGAATGAGTCGCTGAGAAAAATTCAGTACCAGGAAACAGTACGTTAATTTGTCAAACAAAGATCAAATAAGAAAGATAAGTAACAGAGAGAAAAAAGACAAGATTTTTATCTTTCATTTTATCCCTGCAAAGAGATTTATCTGCACCGGCATTAAATAACTTTAAAGATAATTTTATCCGTTTAATAGTTTTACAATGTTATCTATATTTTCTTTGTCTTCCAGGATTTTTAGAAGAGGACACATTGCAGCAGTCTTCTTAATCGGAGCTTTTCTTTTGCTCATTTACTTGTTGCAGAACAATGCTGACATTCTTGACTCTTATGCCCCCTACCCTTCAACTGATACAGCTGAAGATTACAGTAAGTTAAAGTCAGCCATAAAATACCGTAATCCAGTATTTCCAGAGCAAAAATGTAAAGCAAACATGTCGGTTACCAACATGAAGGATTTCAGCTCACTTCCTGATGCTATAAAAGAGTTTCTCTACTACCGCCATTGTCGGAAATTCCCCATGCTGCTGGACTTGCCAGACAAATGTGGGGGGGTTAATAAGTCCAAAGAAGTCTTCCTTCTGCTTGTCATTAAAAGCTCCCCTTTGAATTACGACCGCCGTGAGGTTCTGCGTAAAACCTGGGCTAAAGAGAGGTTACACAATGGTGTGTGGATTCGACGGGTATTCATCTTAGGAACGACGGGTTCTGGTGAGGAGAAAGAAAAAGGAAACAATCTGCTAAAGGTGGAGCAAGAAGACTTTAAAGACATCCTCCAGTGGGACTTTAACGACACATTTCACAACCTCACCCTGAAGCAGACGCTCTTCCTTCAGTGGATGGAAAGAAACTGTCCCAATGTTCGCTTTCTGCTTAATGGCGATGATGATGTGTTTGCCCACACTGAAAACATGGTGAAGTATCTACAGAGCCTCCCAGACAACGATGGAAGCAAGCACCTCTTCACCGGCTACTTGTTCATAAACGAAAAAGTGGTCAGGTGGAAAGGAAGCAAATATTTCATTCCAGTCCAGATACAGAAATCAAACGCATACCAACCTTACTGTGGAGGAGGGGGTTACCTTCTGTCCGGATACACAGCACTGGTGATAAACCGGATGTCTCAGTCGATACCCATTCATCCCATCGATGACGCTTACATGGGGATGTGTCTGTCCAAAGCAGGACTTTCCCCTTCTTCTCACATTGGTGTGAAAACATTGGGACTAAACATGCCTTCTAAAGGAGAAGATCATCTTAAACCGTGTTATTTAAGAGATCTTTTATTGGTGCACAGATTCTTACCAATTGATATGTATCTTATGTGGAAACAAGTGCATGATCCCCATTTGAAATGTGGCCCCTCACAGAAACTGAGATGATAATGCCCAGTTAGAGGGGACATATAGATTATAGCCTAAAGTTAGGCTGATGCCCTGGGCCGTACGCCGTAGCATTTACAGTTTCCCTCACAACAAGAAAGTCTGCGTTCAAATCTCTTCTAAGACTTTTTCAGCTTGTATTTGTCATGCTCTACCCATCCCTGTGTTGGTTTTCTCTGCATACACCAGTTTCTATCTGATATTCAGGTAAAGAAGGGGTTAACTGGTCTTTGTAATTGCATTCAGGCGTGACCGTTTTATTTTTTTTATTTTTATTTTTTTACAGTTGTTGTCCTGTGTCTCTGTCTGATCTTTAATTAACTTGTAACCTGTTTAGTCTAACCTGTGCAGCTCACTGGCTGTAGGGGATAATAACAACTTCCTTCTTCCTAGCAATGATTAAAAGGTATGGAATGAATGTACAGATAATCCAGTCGCCTGTAGCTGTAACTTACTTTTTTGGGTTCAATATGCAAAGGCATCACCAGCTGGATGCTCCAATGTGTGTTTAAGCTCAAGTCCTACATAGGATACTGCAAAATGTCTTCTACAAGATTCCTACAACACTTTTAACAAAAACAACTGTTTAAATTTCTTGACTCTTGAAGGAGAAAAGGTCTAGTTTAGAAACATTTTGCAATCCGGTCTCCTTATATGTGTTGAACTTTGCCATTACACTCCTTGGTTCAGATGGCTCTTTTTGTAAGAGGATATAATCTTTGGAACTGAAGACCATCAATGCAAAAGCTTTGTCATTTTTAAAAGACTCAAGAATAAAGAAAAGCTCTATTAGTCCTATACAGGGTGATTCAAGCCAAATGCATGAAGGAATGAACTAATGCTGCCTTCATGTGGTATTGTAAATATGGTAAATACCAGAAACCAGTATGAAATTGGACATGAACACACACTCATGCTGTAATTTACCCTGGAAAGCTTGAACATTTTTATGATGCTGGAGTTTTCAAGATGAGGTAAACTTTGACCAGAAAACAGAGAAACTATTCTGCATGATGAGTACTGCATTGTTAAACATTCACGTTTGTTGTGTTTGTAGCCTACACAATGCTGTTGCATACTTTTCTTTTTACAATATCGTCATTTTAACTTGAGTGGTTTTTAAAAATAACTGTCTACATTTGATGCCAGCTAGCAGTCCATCGAGGAGAGCAGCCAGTAGGGTACCATGCACTGTTCAGACTTAGACAATTTTCTCATTTGATCTGTACTGTACACTGAGCGTGTGATTTACTGGATCTTGGAGATAAGCCTAACTATCTCGCCCAAGTAGTATGTTAGGATAATCTGTGGATCCTCCATGTTCCTCTTAGTAATTTCCACTTAACGAGGCCACATGAAGGGGGCATAAGTTACTCCAACTTGTGTTTAAAGTGAATTTTAGAATTTTTATTCTTTTTTTTGTGTGAAAATGATGGTGCCCTTTATACATGGAAATTAATGTGTGCTAAATGTTATATTACATGCATACTCCCATTAGGTTTTTATGCTCTAAAGCAGGGGTCACCGACGTGGAACCAGGACCACATGAGGTACCCTAGGAGTCTCCTGAAAATAGAACAACTCGCAATTGCTCTTCTTTTTTAATCATTTATAGAGCATTTCAAAATTACAATGTCTAAAATAAAATTAGAAATTAAAAGAGAAAATAAAATGTGTTTATATTAAGTTTAGGTGAACACTGACCCTTGCAGTTAATGGATCTGTATTGGTAGCCCTTCCTATGAACCTGTACCCTTAAAGTGGCCCTCAGCCTTAAAAGAGTTGGTGACCCCTGCTCTGTGTAACTCACCCTGTTGTAAAAGCAATAATTATTCCCACCAAAGCGGTGCCAAGAAATCCTGAGAGTCAGGGCTAAGAGTTGGGGACCGTTGGCAACACGGTGACTCTGTCGCAAGATTTAGACTTTTCAAACTCCTCTAGAGATTTTTTTTTAAATTTTGTCCAAAAAAAGCAAATAGCAACAGATCTAGAGAATTTTTTGTGTTGTTGGAGTCTTTTAGTACATCATTAAAGCATTGATTCAGTAGGCACTGAGGGCTTTTGCCAGCTCCTCCAAAGCACTGAAACACAATGAGGTTCTGCAGGAAGTTGTGCCTGCTGTCATCCTATTAAACATAAGCTACACCAGTGTTTCCCAAAGTGTGGGGCGCGCCCCCTATGGGGGGCGCAATGCCATTGCAGGGGGGGCGCGGGAAACGGTATAGATGAATGAAGAAAAAAAATTTTTTTATTGTAATCCAAAGGGGGGCCCAGAAGAAAATCTTTGGGAACCACTGAGCTACACATTGACAAAGATGCAATATAACAGGGTATAAATATAACTTACATTTGTTTTCTTTGAAACTGTTAAACTAAGATACCTTTGTCAGTGCATTTAATTCATACACATCCTCATCCACTTTGTGTGCTGTTGCTAAATGTCTTTAGGTTGAATTTGATTACATAAGATTGATTTCTGTATTTTTGGCTCTGGTAAAATATAATTGAATACTTAGAAATTATTTTATAGAGTTGGTTTTTAGTTTTAGTGTTTTTAAACACTTTCTGACTTTGCATTGTTGATTTTCATATCTCCTAGGCTGGATTGTAACATTAACAAATATGCAAATTAGGTGAACAGATTATTTAGTGACTTCTAGCAACTTTTAGAACAACAAATATCGTGACTCTCCTTGCTGAAAAGTAGGGAACATTAGAGATAAAAAGAGCAGTGGCAGTTTATGAAGTCAGGATGAGAGAAAGTAGGATCTAACTTAGCCTAGTTTAGCCTCAGTAAAGCATAGAGAGTGATTGGAGGAACTCTGATGAACATATGCAGAATAAAGGCCTGTCTCTGAGTTAGTTTTTGTTTCCTCAACTGAGGCTCTAAACATGAAAGCGTGTACTAGCATGTACTGTTTGAACTAAAAGAAAAGCGCAACTGCGGTAGCAGCTTCCAACTACTTAGGGCAGCACTAAGACTGTTTTTAGATGAATATTGTAAAAAAAAATCTCAATTATAATACCCCATAGACCCAGTTTTAACTGTTTGTCTAAAGAAATGTTGACTTTTGGAGTGAGTTATACTTTATGAGGTGTTTTATTTGTTTAACAGCAAGTAGCAACATGATTTAAAGTGCTGTTCAAAGCTCATACCATCTGCCATTGACCAACTATTGGCACAAAAGATAGGAGATCTAATTTAGGTTTTCTATTCAAGAGGTTTATTGATCAACCTGAAAAAAAAATTGCCATAAACTCAATGGAAAAGTGATGTTTAACTGCACTTCTTAAGCTATCAAATGAAAGCAAGTACAATTCAGGGATGTTTGGACTTAATCTGAGCCATTTTACAGCAAGATAGTCCTGCTGACAGATCGATGCTTTCTTTGGAAACGAATGGGGAAACTGGGAAAACAGGAAAGTTTGGTTTATCAGATTATTCCAATCACAATGACTCACATATGACAAAAGAGCCTTTGAACAGGAGCATAGGTGGGAACATGACGTTGGTCAACTGAATGTTGACTTTGGAGCCTGGAATGCTACAGCAACCTGTTCTTTACATTCAATCACAACCAGTGTTTAAATTTTCTTTTCTTTTTTTTTTTTTTGAAGCTCTATTTATCAACTATAATTTATTGTAATGGGAAAAAAAAAACTTGCAACTTAACTTAGATAGACTTGTAAGATTAATGGTGAATGGATACATGTTCACTTCTGAATATTTTTTTCACACCAAACAAAATTTGGTTTATTTTTTAAAACTTTTCTAATCTGGAAAATCCTTTATAACTAAATTTATAAACAATAATGTGGATAAGAAATGTTATAAGTTTACAAAATAAAAAACAGCAGTTATGATCTGAAAATTACAAAGAGATATTAATGTCATAAATCTTTTAATGAGACTCCAGAAATTATGGCAAAAATATTTTAACATTTTAATTGTACTCTCTGATGCTACTCTGCTGGTTCAAAGCTGTAAAAGTTATCCTCCATCTCAAGTGGGCAAATTTGGCTCTTTGAAAATGTTTCATTATATGAATAGTATATATTGGAAACATTTTAAAACAAAAAGTGCATCATAATTACAACAAATCCCATTTGTTTGATGCCGTCATGTTAAAATGATAGATCTTCTTTGTTTAAATAGCATAATAAAGCTAAATGACACCATATTTACTTAATTTTATCATATTTTGAGTATTTTACTGCCTGGTTTCAAGTAATTCTCCTTTCGCCCCAACCTCTAGTTGGAGGCATTTAGTTTTCCATTTTAGCCGCCATCACAAAAAAAAACTTCCAGCTTTTCCAAGTGCATAGTATCACTAGCTTAAGTCAACATTTCACTGTCAACACCCATTTTAAGCAGAGCATGACTGTTGTGAGATTGTCCCCTTTGTGTGGGTTGTTTAAAAAACGCATTTCTTTGGCATACATCAGATCTTGTTTAAACAGGCTATACTGGATAGTTCTAACAGCAAAGCTGTAGCTGTTTGACCAAGAAGTTCTTGGTCAAAAACAGTTCTTTGATGATTTGATGATTCTAAAGAAATAAATGCTAGCGAAAGCAATCTGAGGTATTATTAATTGTTTGCATGTGTTCATGATTTCATTTATATAATAATCACTGTACAATTAAATTCCTGGTATAGAGACAAACTGTGGTACACAAAATACTTTTTGGGTTTTTGGTGATTTAGCGGAAGTCTTTCTCTTCCTTTTTGCCGTGTTTAAACATCTATGAAATGCTTTTAGAAGGAAGAGTGTTAATGATGTGTCCAGTTGATATAAACGTGGGTGTTTTATTACTCCAATATTACCAAAGAAGGTCCAATTAAATTCTCTTAAAGTTAAATCTATAACTATATTCCTCATTTTTCATCCCCACATCTCAAAAGTTTTTTTAACTTAATAGGTTTAATGTTGATAAAATATACAATAGGGTTGGGTATAAGCAGTATAATGAGCTGTTGGCTTAATATTATGTAACCTGTAACCATCCTGTTCTTTTTTTCTTTCTTTTTGTTTTAGTGTGTATGTTATTGATGTCCTGTTTGAGCAAGTCACTAGGGACTGCAGTTGTTACATCATTTTTGTTGTTTGATGCCTGGTTTCCGTCTAGGGAGATAAAAAATAGATACACTATATTAGAAGACACAGTGAAGAATCTTAAAGCTCCAGTGTGTTATTTCAACCTGGAGAGACAAAAGGTTGCAGTTAGAAAGATTTTTATTGTCATGAATGAAATAAGTTCAGCAGAAAACTGGTCGCGTATTAGACCAGAGGAAGAATGAGACTGAAAATAGGATGACAATGAGGGAGGAGATGGGGTAAAAGTTCAGATGGTATACAGGAGAAATGCTGGATAAAGGAGCTTATGAAGATGATGTTGGATGAGGATTATTTACAGATATCGGTCCTGATGTCAATTCTCTGGAACTTGAGCGTGGCTTATCCTGGTGAGGCTGATCTGAGTCTTCCAGGTTAAATTTGCGCTTTGTGTCTGAGTAAGATTACAACTTCAGTTATGTCTCAGTTATTTAATACATATACTGTACATTATGAATTGTTATCTAAAGTGTTTGTTCTGATCTCTTCTCAGGAAAGAACCAGATAGAGAAAGCTTAGAGATTTAAACACAGAGCTTTACTTTCCTTTAATTACAATGATTTACTGACAGAAATATAATATATTGTACATAAGTTTGATATTTATTATTATCTATGAATTGAAAGTCTCAATCTTTATGTTTTTATTGCTTAGAAATTGCTACTTATAATCAAATAGTTGTTGTTCTAGCATATATAGAGGCATTCATCTTTGTGCTATGGCGGCAAAGAGATGACGAACTAGTGACTGTAGAGATCACCATTATGACTGCGGCAAGTATACAGTAACTTTACTGCATGGATTGCTCAGCACTGTAAAAAAAAAAAACACATTTAATGAGGATTATTTACAGTATATCTCACTGAAAACATACATATAAACCAAAATAGTTTTGCCACAGCAATCTCTATTGTAGAGCTTTATGCAGAAAAAACTAAAATAATAATGTAGATAAAACTGTTTTAAGTTTAAAAAATTAAAACAACATTTAAAAAAAATCAACAGTTATGGTTTAAAGATAAAAAAGAATGTTATATTCTTTAATGGGATTCTATACATGTTGGCAAAATTATTTATTTTCTGAGTGTTAGAAGCATAGACTTAAACAGTAACTTGTGCTCTATGCAGTAACAACTATTATTTTTTTTTATTTATTTATCAACTATTATTGAATGTAATGCAGAAAAAAACTTGCAACTTAACTTGGATGGACTTGATTAATGGTGAATCGATACATTCTAAATATTTTTTTACAAGAAAACCTTTGGTTTAAATGCTAAAACATTTCTTTTCTGGAAGATCCTTTATAACTAAGTTTAAAAACAATAATGTGGATAAATGTTATACGTTTACAATTAAAACAACTGTTCAAAAACACAGCAGTTATGGTTTGAAAATGAAAAAAAAATGTCATATTGTTTCAAGACTCAAGAGATCATGGGAAAATAGTTTTCAATTTTAATTGTAGAAAACATAGACTTAAACAATTTCCCATGCTCTCTGCTGCTAGTCTGTTGGCTTAAAGCTACAAATATTTGTCCTTAATCTCAAGTAGGTAAATTTGCCTCTTTGGAAATGTTTCATCTTATAAATAGCATATACCAGCAGCTTTTTAAACAAAAAAGTATCATAATACCAACAAATCGTATTTAGGTGATGCTGTCACGTAAAAATTATGGATTAAATTACACAATATTTACTTTATGTTGTCATATTGTATTTTACTGCCTGGTTTCAAGAAATTCTCCTTTGCCCCAATCTGTGGTTTGAGGCCATAGGTTTTTTAGTCACAAAAAGAAGTCTTCCAGCTCGACTGTTATCAGATTGTTCCTGTTGTGTAGGTTGTTTTAAAATGGATTTCTTTGCAGTTAGTCAGACCTTGCTGAAACGGGCTACACTGGATAGTTCAGGAGGTTTTTGTTAGTAGAAGACCTAACTCGTTTGACCAGTTTCTTGCCTGATGGAGGGGAAACAATTGTCACTTTATTGCATAAGTTCCATAGGAAATAAATGGGGAGAGCAAAATCGCTTGCCTTGTATTTGTATTAAACACTTAAATCTATGTTTTGCCTTAAAGGTTAATATATATATACTCACACACACACATATATATATATATATATATATATATATATATATATATATATATATATATATATATATATATATATATATATATATATATAGTGATCCTCGCCTCTCTGTGTTTTTTAGGGACTTAGCATCAGCATGTTGGAGCTCAGGAGGTGTTTCCCAAACTGTCTCCACAGCATCAGGCCTATAAAATTATCTTAAACACATATAGATTCTCCAATCCAATCTGATTCTATATTTAGATTCTGCAATATCAAAAGGTCATTTAACCGAAGCAAAGGAGATGAATCTGCAGAGGATGTTTCTGTCATGACTCATGACAACCCTTCCCTTCTCAAACAAACAGTTGGCAGCAGTTTTACAGTACTCTCAACAGGAATGTTCTAAGTAATTTTAAAATTTTGGTGGGTCAGGTTTGGTGGATGTTTGTTGAGGACCTAGATGCAGAGATGAGGAGACAGAGATGATTTCTTGCAGAATCAATGAAGATGTTGATAGTGCACAAGGAAATAATCCAAAAAAAAAAAACAACAGTCAAGGAACGTGGGAATCAATAACTAGGAGAAGATCAGAGAAACTAACATAAGGGATAAAGTAATGAGGAGAATTAAGCAATAAGGAACTGCACATGAGGTTTATAATTGGGAGACGGAACAAATAATGGGCTTATCAGATGATAGGGAGCAGGTGTGGATAGAAGAAACTAGAAGGGAGCTAGGGGAAAGGAGACTGCCACAAGGGGGCAAAAGAGGGTAATTAAAAAAAATACATCACGGCTTAAATATAACACAAAATGGAAAAGAAACCAATGACCAAGAAAACACAGAATTACATAAATCAAAATGAAACTCAAAAAGAAACTTAAACAGAAGTCAAGAAAGACAGAACCATGATAATATGAACAATAAACTGTTACACAAGCTGAGGTTGCGCTAAAAAAATAGGAAACAAGAAATACAATTCAATTTGAACAGGTCAGTGAACAGGTCAATTTGCATTTAAATGTCTTGCGGTCAAATGGTCCGAGAACCTCCTGGTTTCGTTAAGCTTGAGCCAATTTCCTGAGAGTTGACCTATACTGCTTGTGCAACACTTCTCTGGAACAGTAATAAGTCACACATTATACATCATAATAGTTAATTGGTACACAACCAAAGAAACACAAACAGAGTAAGAGTATAAGAAAAATATTTCTAACAGTCCCCTCCTGTTTATGGTGTACAATGTGAATATAGCAAAACATTATCAAACTTCACCAAATAGTCACTTCAAAGATGATTTTCGACCATCAGCTCATACTATAATGTAGATACATTCACTTACACGTGGAGGAGCTACAAGTTCTGATCATCATCATCAGTATGTCATGTTTGGGTTTTCAGACTCTGAATAGGAGCAATCACGGAGGCAATGATCAGTTAAGGGTTTTATTGAAGTTTT
>NW_015151878.1:153732-155074 GCF_000732505.1 Cyprinodon variegatus
TAGAGGAGTGAGGGATGTGTGAGACTCACAGAGAGGAAGGCTTGGCATCTGTTTGGGAGGATGGTGTCCAGTGGTCCAGGCTATTGGTGCAGGTCCGATTGGTGAGACCAGATGGTGGTGTCTGAGGGTGGACAGGCAGGTGAGCTCAGGCAGGAGGGCTTCTTTGGGTTCTGAGGCCAGAAGCCTCACTGGTTCCTAGAGGCTGACTGAAAACGCCTCTAACGGGGGTCCAAAGTGCAGAGGTCTCTGGAGTGGTTTCTAGGCTTGGGATCCTGGATTCTAGGAGAAGGGAGCAGAGAGGACATGCTTGAAGCTGCTGCTGTGGAGAGGAAATGGCATTGAAGATTAGTCTTTGAATAAGGCCTCAAATGCAGGGGATAAGGCAGCAACCACAGAGAGTCAAAATGGTGGCAAAACCAGCTATGGACACCAGGACAGAGGACATCAGGGTGCGGTACTTGCCAAAGGCGTCCAATCACGAGTCCCACATGGATGTGTCCACGCCAGAATGCTATTTCAGTTTACCATTCAGTGACCTCTCTGGAACAGTAATATGTCACACATTATACATCATAATAGTTCATTGGTACACAACCCAAGAAACGCAAACAGAGTAAGAGTATTTTTAATTTTCCTTTGAGTCCATAAATAAAAAGGCCAATATGTTTTTTCATTTAAAAAAAAAGTTGGAACAAAAGTTCAAATGAAAGACTAGCAGCCACATAAGATAAGGAGAAGCAGTGATACAGAGACTTTCTATCAAAGTGCAAATTAGAGGGAAATCTTTGTGAAATCTTTGTGATCATGTGTGCTTTAGATTTGTATTAATTCTGGTTAAATATATAATTCTCCATTTATACTATAAACCAAAATAATAATTAAACTAATCCTAGCGAGACCTTTAGATGGCAAAATAATTAGCATACATAATTATCCTACATAAAGACAGTGTGGAGTATAATGGTGATTATGATATAACTCCAGTCTAAAGTATAAGAGGATTAGGGAAAGAAATGAGAGGGTTATTGTTTAGAGAGCAATGTTAAAAAATTAATCCTTTTTAACCACTGAGAAGATTTTCAGAGACAAAGGTAAGTCATCCTAAAACAAGACAATCCTGTTTCATATTCCAGAAAGTTAAGAATAGATGAAGCGACAAAGCTATTACCTACAATTGACTGATCATGGCAGAGAGCAAAAAATGTGCATAGAAACAACTTTTTTTTTTTACATATTTTACTGTAAACCATTTAGAACAAAACTGACTGTAAAACAGCATCTTGTGGATATTTGGTTAAAATAGAATAAACATCACTTTTGAAAATGAAGTCACTTTATTATA
>NW_015151878.1:155321-157188 GCF_000732505.1 Cyprinodon variegatus
TTGATGCTACATTTTTTCCACTCAAGAGTCAAACATAGGGTGTGTAAGAGTTACCAGGTGAGAGCAGGAAAGAAAGGAGAATAAACAAAACGGATGTCTACAATTGCTGTTTGAAACTCTGAAAAATATGGCGGCTGTGGAAACAGAGACTGGACAGAAGATATTTGATCAACAACAATGAATCTTTTAGGCTTTCTGGAAGTACTGTAGTAAATGAAGTGCAGGAAGTAAAGATGATATGAGGGAACAAGCAGAGGACAATGAGTTCCCACACCCTTTCTCATAGTATCATAAAACCAACCTATGAAGTTTATCGTAATACACTGAGCAAGTTGAACATAAACCTGATAAGATTTCAGCAAATGAAAGAAGGAACTGATTTAAGAAGCTGATCAGACACAAATATGAACACCTTTTCTGTTATGACAATCCTATGTTAAAATATTTCTAGATTATTAAAAGCAAATGGTTTGTTTTAATTTAAAATTACTTTTCTTTTAAAAAGTTGATTAATTCAAACCACATGGGGAGGGGGTTATGGTGTCCTTGCATCTAAGCCACCCTGGACTCCTGCACATACACTGCCACTCTCTGGCAAATCCATGCTAACGCATGCATATTTCTTCAATCGAATTCAGAAGCATCTCAGGAAAATTTTACTTTTCTGCTTTACCTGCAGATATTCCATCATTTCTTATACGTTAGACTATTGCTAGAAAATCAACCTATTTCAGGAATAAAATTCACAATATATTCATCCATTCAGGTGAAACACAATAATAAACAATAATATATATATACAAAATAACTGACTGTTTTTGTTGTTGTTGTTGTTGTTTTTTTCTTTCTGTTATGATGGTTTTCTACTTGGATTATGTTAAAAATGAGCAATAAAGGAAAAAAAAAACATTTTATACAGAAATCCTACCTCTAATCAAATACAATTCACTTCCATTTATATAGCTCCAGTTCACAATATGTCATCTTAAGGCGGTTTATAGAGATAATTCAGGCAAATCATACAGATTGTTTAAGAGTTTTTAGCAGTAACTTAACATGATGTGATCCTCTTGGATAAACATGTAACAACAGTAAACTTGCACATCTGTTGTGACTCATTGCAAATCCAACAAAAACAAGTATGTTTACTGCCTTATAAAAATATATAAAAATAAAATATACATCCATTATAGTTTAATTTACATTGCTAACCTCGACATGCTTTTGTTTGATGATGGATTGAATTTGTTTGACTCTAATTAATTCAGTCACACTGGAAATCCACACGTTCAAAGGTACAAAGTGCAACTAAAGGAAAAATATTGTAATGACAGAGACTAAACTGCTGTTTGTGTCTGTTTAAATCAGTGAGACAACCTGATTTATTTACCCAATCAAACCAATCAAGCATTAGGTTGCAGTTTAAATAAAAATACTTCTTAAACCTAAAGTGTTTATATAAAGAAAAAAATTCAAACCAAACCTAAAAACTCATTTACCTGGGGTCAAATCTCTGAAAGACATCAGATGACATTTATTTTATATTCTTTCATCTAAAAAGAAAAAGATGCATCAATTCCCTTCCTCTGAAAAACTGAAATACCTGCCTGGCCAAAAAAAAAAGTTGCTACCAAAAAAAAAAGGTCACTCACTCTAATACTTTGTTGGACCGCCTGTAGCTTTGATTACGGCACGCATTCGCTGTGGCATTGTTTGGATAAGCTTCTGCAATGTCAAAAGATTTATTTCCATCCAGTGTTGCATTAATTTTTCACTAAGATCTTGCATTGATGATGGTAGAGTCTGACCGCTTCACAAAGCCCTCTCTAGTACATCCCAAAGATTCTCAATGGGGTTGAGGTCTAGA
>NW_015151878.1:159454-160036 GCF_000732505.1 Cyprinodon variegatus
CCTTCCAGTTTTTAATAATGCGTTGGACAGTTCTTAACCCAATTTTAGTAGTTTCTGCAATCTCTTTAGATGTTTTCTCTGTTTGATGCATGCCAAGATTTGACTCTTCTCAAACAGACTAACATCTTTTCCACGACCACGGGATGTGTCTTTTGACATAGTTTTTTAGGAAATGAGAAGCAAGTCATTGCACGAGTTGGGGTTAAATAACTTGTTGCCAGCTGAAATATAATCTCCCATGCAGTAATTATCCAATAGGAGGCTCAAACCTATTTGCTTAGTTGAATCCAGGTGGCAACTTTTTTTTTGGCCAGGCAGTGTATTATATGGTTTTTATGCAATTTACAGTTTAACATGAGGTGCGAAAGACTAGATTGCTGTGTATATGTGGTTTTGGTTCTGCGTAGGGTCAATCGCTATTGGGTGATTACACTTTTCCTGAATTCTGATTGACTGGGGGGCGGGACTAAGAGGAAAACAGAGAGAGAAGAGAGGAGACTGTGAAGATTTGCTGGAACTTTTGTGAGCCGGTGTTCTGTCAGATAGCCATGCGTTGTCAGATCGTCATACGCGTATGACAAA
>NW_015151879.1:0-2042 GCF_000732505.1 Cyprinodon variegatus
AAGACCGACTCTCGCGATGCACGAGACTTCTGAGCCTGTGGTTGTGGCCGAGGGCTCCTGCAATTGCAAGTACTGTATTTCCCCTACAGACCACCAGGGCGGCCGAGAAAACTTTTGTTCGACCTGAAATGACTCATTTAATCATCCAAAACATTATGGAACACATTAAATAACTGAAATGTTGCATAGTATGCCTTTAAGTTAGTAGAGCAGTAGGTCAACACTTCTGATGTATACCAAACAGAGCAAAAACAATAAGACAGAAGAGGGCCACAAAGCAGATGGAAAATTAAGAATTCAACTTTTCTTACATCAATGTAGTTTGCGTTGACATAATCTGAGTCAGGATCTGCCAGGAGAGAAAGGAGCTTGAGTCGCCGATCCGCTACAAAGAAGACAGACAATTATTAGAACCCCAAATGCATCAATTTGTTCCTTTTTCAAATTAAATGCATGTTAATGAACTTTGTGTGAAGTTAAACGACTTCCTGACCATGACCTTTCGCTTTCCTTTTTCAGTCGGGCTTCCATGCTCACCGCTTAACAGAGACTGCCCTTATAAAGGGTTCAGTGATATCTATATAAATACAGACCATGGAAGTGATGCTATTATTGGACCTTAGTGGAGAATTCAATACTGCTGATCACTTCATTTTATTAGGGCCTCTAAAAAACTGGGTCTGACTTTCTGCTGCAGGACTTGACTCATTTAAATTCTACTTGAAGGACAGGGACTGTTTTGTGTCAGTAGGTAATTTTATATCAGAAACCATAAAATGTTTTAAGACGGACCCTTGGGGGCCCATTCAGATCTTATTAACCAACAACATAAGTTACCATAACATACAGCTAAGCATTACGATGTTAGCAGGTTACTATGAACCTATTCAAGCCCTGGGTAAATGGCTAAAGAAACCAACTCATCAATGTGCCAAAATGTTATAAACTAAAACAAAAAAAACCTGAGGTAATAATTTTTGGACCAAAGGAAGAGCTTTCAAAGGTTCGCACATACATAATACAGCTGGAAAAATTAATCTGCCTTGAAATGGGATTTGTGATGGACTCAGCCGTAACCTTCAGAGCCACATAATAGAGTGTTAAAGCTGGCCTTGTATCATCTAAAGAATATATTCAGGATTAAAGAGCTAAGGCCTCAGCAGAACCTAAAAAACTTTTTATGTATTTATCTTAATTAGAGTTGATTACTGTAAAAGTGGATCAACAAACTGCAGTGGATCCAGAAGGCTGCTGCTCATGTCTTAAACAGAACTAAGAAAGTGGAGAACATCACCCCACTTCTAAAGTCGTACCCGGTAAGTCAACAGAACTTAAATGCATTTATAACTAAGATGAACTTTGAATAAACATAATTAAGTTTGTCTATTTTTGTAATATTATACTGGACTACATGTTTCTGTACACAGATATTTATTATCAATATGCGATAAGATATATGGGATGACAATAAGTGTTTTCACACCAAGGAAAGACCTTTGGACCACTTGTTTGGTCTGGACTAGGGATGAACAATTTGGCAAAAAATTAAAATTTTGATTATTTTGAACCAATATTGCAATTGCAATTTATTTTTTTTCCTTTGCACCAAGTTTTATTCATAGTCTATTGTTGCAAGACTTTCCTGTTAGCTTTGTGTGAAAAAGTACTAAATTCTACTTTCATGCATGAATCTGCATGCCTAACCCTAACTCTGTCTTCCCGTTCTGTGGTTGTAATCTTTTATTATGAATATTACTGCCACCTAAAGGGATGGACTAAGAAATGTACATATAATTGAGCGCATCTATAATTTGAAAAGTGTGTTTTCTTAAAGTGTGATTGCATTGCAAATGCAACTAATCCTAGTTCTTCTGTCCAATCCTAATCAGGACTTTATTCTTTTTTTTCATTTGGTGCCATTTCCTTTAACACTTTTCTTCTTGCAAGTGACTACACTCACCGGCCACTTTATTAGGTACACCTGTCCAACTGCTCGTTAACACTTAATTTCTAAGCAGCCAATCACATGGCGGCAACTCAGT
>NW_015151879.1:3812-5594 GCF_000732505.1 Cyprinodon variegatus
GCCACCAAGAATTGAGGCAGTTCTGAAGGCAAAAGGGGGTCCAACCCGTTACTAGCATGGGGTACCTAATAAAGTGGCCGGTGAGTGTATAACTTGGACCAAAGCCACATAATAGATGATCTTTACTTCCATTGGACAGAAATGAGTGAGGTGATAAAGGAAAGACCAAATGGAGTCCTAGCTGTAGCTCTGTTGTTCTGCATATTTATGGTGTTATTTATTGAGTGTCAAGAGCAGCTCATTTAGTCCAGGTTTCATGTATAATTTTCAAATTAAAATGGATCAAGCTACAAGCCTGACGAGATACTCGGCATGCTGGCAAGCAGCGTTACTTAGCATAATACAGTGGACCAGGTATGATTTAAGGCTATGCTGACAGCTATGGTGGCTTAGATGATCGTAAGATGATTTCACTGAATTAAATATATTTGAAGATGTTCCGTTTGACACAATACAATAAAAAAGAATAAAACAGAGTTGTTCTTTTTTTTACTTTTGCCCCATATGCATGGATTTGTTTTAGGTGCAATATCTGAAGGTTATGAAGAGATGTCTTAAAGTTATAATTTTAAGTGCAACAACGTTTATGACCGACACCAACAATAGGTAAAATATGCATTTGACAACTTAGAGTAAATATTGGAAAATATCTAAAACAATATCGGGCTGTATTTAGGACATATCATATAAAATTAGTTCAGTGGCAATATGTTGTCAAAGCATAAAAAAAAAACATTAAAAAAGAAGAGAAATAAATCAAAAACATTAAATCAAAAGACAAATTGTAGAATTGCATTTATCAGTAAACACTTTTAATAATTTTTTTTATTTTCAAAATATAAAAGCCCTAATCTTCAGCAATGGAAATGACACTTGATAAATTGTTCATTGCCATAAAAATGACAATAATACTAAGCCTAGACTTAAATATAGGTCGACTGAGCTTGAGCCTAAATCTCTTTGTAATCTTCTACTAAATGAAATACAGTCGCAGTACTCACGGCCGAGCAGGTTGTCACATCGTCCTTTGGTCTTGTCTTTCTTTTTAATGACATTCCGTGCATTGAAAAAACTCTGCAAAAGTCAAAATTTACAATTTCAATTCCAGTACGCCGAAGGCTGACGGTAATATAATTAATAAACAGTTGCTGCCTACATTCAAACACTTGAGAACCTAGTTTTTCAACCTATTTTTTTCTATCGCTTAGTTAGCTTTAAAATGTGATAAATAAACAACAAACTCAACATAACTTACAATAAAGATCAGAAATATAAGGATTTTTTTCTAATAAATTCCTGTGTGTTACACAAAGGTCTGTTTGGCTTTCAAATTAGTGAATTTTGCCAAGTCATCAACAAAACTCTTCACAGAGATGGTAAAACTGCACTCAACCTCTTTAGACAGAAAAAGGTTGTCTGGTCAAAGACAATAGATGCTAAAAGTGATGAATAAACATCCCAAGATAAAACCCAAAAGTCTAAAGGAAAGGATTTTGATGATTCAAGCTCTGCTGTATTCCTTTGCATTCATCTTGACTGATCTCTCCTATTTACAGTTAGTAATATTAAGGTTCTAATATCAAGACCTGCCGTCTCCCAACTGCTGAAAGCTGATAAACCCTGAGGGAAACTAGAAGAACTTGAGATTAGGTAGAGCTGGATGAAAAAATAAGACACATACAAAGTGCTATATATATACACTCACCGACCACTTTATTAGGTACACCTGTCCAACTGCTCGTTAACACTTAATTTCTAAGCAGCCAATCACATGGCGGCAAC